>NW_010336055.1:4827-32442 GCF_000700745.2 Antrostomus carolinensis
TCCAGGTGGGGCCTTACAAGAGTGGAGTAGAGGGCAGAATCACCTCCCTCGACCTGCTGGCCACATCCGATGGCTCCTCTGTCACAGTCTGTTGTGCTCTGCAAGCATGAAAAAACCTGAGAAATGTTTTGTTCAAACCGAGTTTTCCATAGCAAATATCAGTTTTCTATTATTTCTTCTCCCTCTCCCCAGTGGTTTTCAGCTTGGACAATCAAAACTTTGCAGCCAAAACATCCCCAAATAGTTTTTACTTTTCAGACATGGAGCTTTAAGAATGTCTCCAAAGGTTGTGAAGAAAAACTTCTCGAAAAAAAGCCAAAAACCTTTTTGTTGTTGTTGTTGTTGTTGTTGTTGTTTTCTGTTGTCAAAATCATTGCCAGGAACAGGAAATTTATAAACACATAGTCATGGGACTGCCAGACTTTTTGTTACGGGGACAACATCTGCCCAGCTTCCCTGGGGGTTCTTTTGTGGCTCCCAGACACACAGTTCCTCTCTGTTTCTCTTACTAACTCAAGGCCGAGCTGAGCACACTTAATGCTGTTACCAGAATAGCAGGAAACCTGCAAATGTCACGGTAAGTCTCACCTTTCCTGGTGAGATGCTGTATCTGAACCTCATCTTCAAACCCTCACCTCACTCCTGTACCCACATGAGCAACCACAGAGCGTTCCTCCTTTGTGCTCAAGACCGTGGGCTCACCTCCCTTTTGGCTTCTTTGTGTTCTTCCCCTCAACTCCAGCAAACAAATCACGGCTCTGCCACCACCTTTATTCCAGCCGAGCTGGACTTTGCCTCTACAGACATATTCCTGACTTCAAGAAGAATTACTTGCCTGCTTGCACCAGAGAGGGAGTAGAAAGTGCCACAACAGCTTTTTTAGGGGGCTAACTGCCTTCAGTGGTTGTTCACCCCAGCTACCAAGAAGAATAGACCCTGTCTACAGCTCCCCATCCCATTCTGCTAATTACTGCAGGGACTTAATAATGAGACATTGCACATTTTAGCCTAAATGAAGTCAAAACCTTTATATAGGAGTAAGCTCTGGAACTCACTGCCACATGAGATAAGGAAACTCATCCAGAACTGGAGAAGGATGGACAGTGATTTGGATTTGGACTGCAAGGAGAATGACACTTAGCTGGGTTCTCACTACTCTAATCTTGGAGGGTTTTGGCATTGGGATGGATTTTGTTTCTATCACTGCAGTCCTGTGCGTTCGGTCAAAGATTTTGGCAGGACTCATCCCTGGGATGTAACTGGCCTGAGGGACTGGAAAGCTCCTTGGTCCCTTCTGTCATGCCTGAGCCATTGTTTAAAAGTTGGCAAGAGTTTCTTGTATTAAAACACTCTGACATCCATAGTGTCAGCGCTCTTGCTCTGGGACTAGGGTGTGCCAGCGTTTTACCATTTCATTCCTTGCCTACGAGATGATGAGATTCAGACAACTCAAGATGAAACAGGGGCAGCACAAGAAGCACGTGGGTTTTCTGACTGCAGCAGGCAGCTCTTGGAGCGGGGCAGAGCAGAGAGAGGATTTTTCAGTGGATTATTCATACCCACGGGACACCCAAAGAATAGACCCTGTCTGCAGCCCTTTGCCATTTCCCAGCAGAGAGGATTTTGGGGACTTGCTGAGACAAGAACCAAGGTGCTGCAGGAAGCTTGCAAACTCCAGGGAGAGGAACTGTAGCTGCTTCACATGGGACTATGTGTCAAACCCAAATATAATCAGAAATATTGCTCTCTTCCTCTTTTTATTCTCTCAGGAAACTCTTCTTCCATCCTCCCTGTACCTGTCCTCACCTTCTTGGCTTCCACAGATGCAGACCACACTTTCTGCTCAGCAGAAATTAGCTCATTATTCTATATTCCAGTAAAGACCTGAGGCTGAAATGAGAATCTGCTCCTTTTGTGTACATGTGTCTACTGAGAGAGAGTTACATTCTCAAAAATCTCGTTAAGGGTAGGAGTTTGCAGGAACAGATTCTTTAAGATCCTCTTGATGCGGGAGCTTAGGCCTGAAATTTCATTTATGATTCTGCAATTCACCCCTTGAAGTCAAGGCACAAAATTATAACAACCCTTCTAAATAAATCAGCATTTCTGTGCCGTTACTGAAGTTTGTACATGTGTGTGTGTGTGCTCATGCTGACGTGGAGTGGGAATTTCCTCGAGTGCTTTCTAGCCAGCAAAAATGAGAACCACCAGAATGTCTGCATGGAGAATGATCAAAGACCCTAGGCAAGGGAGTTTGGTGATAAACATCCAAACATCAGTATTTATGCCACTTCTTACTAGATGAAAATTAAAGGAGGTATTCACTGTAGTAGGTCTATATATCATAGAATCAGAGAATCATAGAATGGTTTGGATTGGAAGGGACCTTAAAGATCATCTAGTTCCAACCCCCCTGCCATCAGCAGGGACATCTTCCACTAGATCATATTTAGATATGTAGGATAACAGCCCTTCAAAACTGCACGTGTGAGACTGAACAAGAAGGGGGCAGGGAAAAAAAACTCGAGGGAAGCATTTATTCAAGGTCACGAAGAAAACTGTGGAGTCAACCAGGCTTTGTCTTCCTTCCCTCTCTAATAGCAAAGGCCAGATCTTCAAAGGAAGTCAACAGCCACAAGTAAATTCATAAACAAGCCAAACTTGTGATTGTGGGTACAGAGCTGTCCTCTAAACCTTTTTCTTATGTTTGTGGCCAAGGGTGTTGGAGGTGATGTACAAAAAGCTGCCCCTGAGCACTTCCAGTGAGACAGCTACATGGAAGAAAGGATGCTGGGGTTGAGGTTTAAACCGGGCATGTAGTAATTTTGATGTGATCTAAATCAAGTAAATCAGTCTCTGACTTAGCTCCCCTCTTACTATTGTTTGATCTAACATCCCAGAATCTCTCCTTGTTGCCTTGTGTATTTAGATTCATAAAACTGCAATAAAAATCAAACCAATAAGCTGATAGATAGTAAATATACCTGTTCTGTTCCCTGAGAAATGCAGCTCTCACAGCCCAGCCTTCAGGTGTGTACATAGTACAGTACTGGAGTGTATAAAAGAAGAAGTTGGGTGGATAAGAGGATATTTTTTATGGCTACTTTGTGGATTTTGAAATGAAAATAGTATAAATACTATTTCCAATCAGTGATACCTCCTCATGGTTCACTTAAATCTTGCCACTACTTCTCATCTGAATAGCTTATTGAAATTATTGATTATTTTTCTACATTGCTGAGGTGTTAGTGCTACAATAGAGACCAAATTCTGCTTCTACTTCTTCTACTTGCAGTAAAAAAAGATTTGCTTGAGATTTTGAGCTGGCTGGAAGGTGGAGACCTGGACCTGGAGCTCTGACTGCTCTCTGACAGGGTTGGAGCATAGTGGGTGACCGTGTGAACATCCCCTCTGTATCTTCAGAAGTAAGTGCCAGCATTTGTCCACTTGTGACATGGGGTTTTTATCATTTAGCACTTTTTTTAACTGCTAAGCAGCTGGGTTTAGCCACTTGTATATTTTACTGCACATCACCAATAATTGTCTTTGAAATACAATCACTAAAGACAGACTTTTTATTACTTGCACCAGGGCAGTTTATAAATCAATTCGTGCAGCTCAATAAAGTAAGCAGGGTTTTAAAAAATGAATAGGTTGGCAAGGGCACAGGTGTATGTGGGGAAACAAACAGGTTTTCTCCTAAAAATTAAATCACAGACACTAAGGAGAGCCCAGGAGCTCACATCCAGTGTAGTTATGAGGTTGAAGGGACTAGGAGGTTTCCACCAAGATGATGAAGGGAGTGGAGCATCTCCCTGCTGAGGAAAGGCTGAGGGAGCTGGGGCTCTTCAGCCTGGAGAAGAGGAGACTGAGGGGAGACCTCATTAATGTTTATAAATATGTAAAGGGTGAATGTCAGGAGGATGGAGCCAGGCTCTTCTCAGTGATGCCCAATGGTAGGACAAGGGGCAATGGGTGTGAGCTGGAACACAGGAGGGTCCACTTAAACTTGAGAAGAAACTTCTTTCCAGTGAGGGTGACAGAGCCCTGGGACAGGCTGCCCAGGGAGGGTGTGGAGTCTCCTTCTCTGGAGACATTCAAACCCCGCCTGGACGCCTTCCTGTGTGATCTCATTTAGGTTCCTGCTCTGGCAGGGGGATTGGACTGGATGATCTTTTGAGGTCCCTTCCAATCCCCAACATTCTGTGATTCTGTGATAGTGTACAAATTGCAAACAAAAGTACAGCCTATGTTCTTGCACACCTGAAAACACAGAGCTGCCCACGAGAGTCCTTGTGTTTCTGTCTCTATAGGCACACACCCAAAATGTTCTTGACACCTGCCAGGGCATAAACACACCTGACAACTTCTGCACATGCACAAAGTGCCACGGGGATGTAATTCTGTTTGAAGGGTTGAAAACAAAGTGCAGAAAGGGAAAATGAAGCCTAGGCTTGTTCTGACTGTAAGTCATCTGGTCCTTTGGAAGCTGTTCAAAAGGAACATTTACATCCTCCTTCCATTGACTCTCCGGGAAGAATGACCGCCACAAATTCCCAGCACTTAATTCCCTTTTCATTTGAGCTCTACCTATGAAATCTATTTTCCCTTACGTTGGTCTTCTGGAGTCTGTGACTGCTAAGGCATCCTGATCCCAGTGACAGAGGGGGAACTGTGGAAGCTGTGTCCTTCTGCATCAGCGTGAGCTCTCGTTTCCATCTTGTCAAGCTGGTTTCCTGCATCATCTTCTGTGCTCTGACCCTTGTGCAGAGGAGGGTAAAACAGGTGGGGTATGGGAAGTAAATTGGGTCCCTTTCAGGAGCAGGGCCTGTGCTTGCTCTACTGCCTGTATACAGAGAAGCAAGGGTCAAAAATCCCTAAATCATAGTGAAAAAAGCAGGAATTCTTGATTAGGGGAAGATACCATCCAGTAGGGTGATTGATCTAGAAAAGCTAATTAAGAAAACCTAGAGGGGAGATTTTTTTTCTTCGTTTCTAAAATCACATTAATGGTGATAAAACAGATGATTTTCCATGAAATGGAGGATTAAAGATGGTAAAGTGGAATTTAATATCACCTTTAAAATGTGATTCCTAGAGTTTATACTTTAGAATATAATCTCAAATTTTCACTGTGCAGTCTTAACTGCCCTTTGCTAAATTGCCAGCCCTCTCTGAGAGTAGATTGTTCTGAGGTTTTTTTGATATTACATCACAAAAATACTTCCTTACCTTCCACTTTTGGTATCTGAGCCCACATAATTATTTATTACTTTGTAATTTTTCTCATTCTTCTCCACCTTTGCTATATCTTTGCAGCTCCTCCCATTGTAAGTTTATTTGTGATTTTTCTGAATATGCCAAAACAGCACCAGAAGTGTTAAAACAACTTCTCTAAATAGCAAGTTTTAGGCTTCTGTACAGTTTCTTTCTCTTTGTTGATTTTTTTGCTGCTTTATATTAGGGAAATTGGATGCTGTAGTAGGTGAACTACTAGCATGATTCAATATCTGTCTTCCTGTGTCTGTTTTTTAACCCATTTACAGTCCATAAAACAATTTTTCCACCCTTGTGTCTCTTCATCTCAGTTGAAGCACAAACACAATAAACAGACCGCTTTCCCCTTTTCCACTGATTGTATGATATGATTTTTCTTATTAATCACTGCAGGTTTATTTTTTCCACATCTGTACTTTGCTTTGTTAAAATGTTTGAATATCTAGTAGTTAAATTTCCTATTAGAATAGGAAATATTTTAATAGGAAAATATACTGTTTTGCTCCAGTAAGAGCAAGACAGTATATTTTGTGATTCCCTTATTTATTGCCACAAAGATCTCGAGTTCTTTTTTGAAGGTATGGCTTGCATAGGTGCAAAAAAAGGATAATTTTATTGCACAGAAGTGAGACTAAAATGTCCAGGTTTATGGTTTACATTTGGAAACGTGCTGCTGAGAACTGTCACTGAATCAAACAGTTGCACTGTCTCAAATATTACACTTGAACCTGCTGTCAGAGTTGATAAAGAACTAAGTTTGTGATCCTTGCTTTAAGTTGTTTTGATTATTAATCTTTCTTGTTAGAGGAGAAAACAACAATGCTGCTTCCCAGTCTGGAAATCAGAGCCTGCCATTGCTGCTGTTTCCCACGTAGGTGCTCGCTGTGCTGCTTACTTGCAAATAAAAGCAATATTTTCTGTGAGATTCATAGATTCACAGACTGGTGGGGTTGGAAGGGACCTCAGGAGATCATCCAGTCCAACCCCCCTGCCAAAGCAGGTAAACCAGGTTGCACAGGAAAGTGTCCAGGTGGGTTTGAACATCTCCAGAGATGGAGACTCCACACCTTCTCTGGGCAGTTTATTTGCTACAGTAGAAAATACTGCGTTAAAACTGCAAATGAGTAGGGCACTGCCATGTAACAGTGAAACGAAGTCACAAAGGATTAGGTTAAAAGATGAGGTCAGCTGTATCTTTCTGGAAAGCCCTGCTTTAGGGGAACAAAACAGGCAGAGAGGTAGCTCAGAGGCAGAGGTGGATGTCCATGTACTTCTCCATGCCCAGGCAGCATTTCCTATTCACTTTAGGCTCTTAATGTTTTGTCATTCCAGCCTACTTCCCAAAATTCATTGGCATGTGGCCAAAATCATAGAATCATAGAATGGTTTGGGTTGGAAGGGACCTCAAAGCTCATCCAGTCCCAACCCCCCTGCCAGCAGCAGGGACACCTTCCACTAGACCAGGTTGCTCAAAGCCTCATCCAACCTGGCCGAGAACACTTCCAGGGAGGAGCAGCCACAGCTTCTCTGGCCAACCTGGGACACTGTCTCACCACCCTCACACCAAAGAATTTCTTCCTCACATCTCATCTCCATCGCCCCTTGTTCTATCATTAACTGCCCTTATGAAAAGTCCCTCCCCAGCTTTCTTGTAGCCCCTTCAGGTACTGGGAGGCCACTAGAAGGTCTCCCCGGAGCCTTCTCTTCTCCAGGCTGAACAGCCCCAACTCTCAAATCAATTTAAGTGTGCCCAGGATGACATGGTGCACTGATGCTGTGAGTTTGAGCTGGTTCTCCATCGCCTGTTACACCACATCCCTATTTACATCATGCCAAAGGATGTGGCAACCGCTGCACCTCTGCCATGACCGTGCTTTACACCCACAATGTACTCACTTGCCTTGGGAGTAAATGACTTGAGTTGGATGGAAATTTTCCTACAGAAGAGTTTTCCATCTGAAAATGCTGATTAAACTGAATTGACGTGTTCTGTGAAAAGGTTTTGATTCTGTCAAAGCTTTACATGGAAACCAAGCAAGCCTTGGCCAGGCTGTCTGATGGGCGAGCCTGCCTCCACTCCTGCCAGCTCACCCATCTGCCTACATGACTGAAATTGGATTTCATTAGAATATTTGGAATATTTCAAATGGGTCTGCAGATAAGCACATGTATGTATAAGATTTAGGAGGAGCACAGCCAAGCTCTGAATGATGGGAGTGTTTGGGAGGACACAAAACAACCACATTGATTAGTTTATTGGCAGAATGCTGTGAGTAACAGCAGTGGTACAGCTGCTGGGCACGCAGCCGGTGGTTTCCTTCTGGAGAAGCTGCTCAGCCCCACACAAACCGAGGTCCATTGGGGAGTGAGGTGCCAGGAGGGCACTGCTGGAGGGCAGGACCTGGCAGGGGATGTGCTCAGGCTTTGATCTGCAAGTGGAAGCACCATGAAGGCCAGAACACAAGTTCCTTCAGCTGCAGCAGGACTCTCTGCAGCTACACTTTGCCAGTGGAAAGGAACTGCTCTCATTTCTCTGCCAGCTCCCTCACCCTTTCCAGACACTGCTGCCCTCACCAGCCTCTGCACAGCTGGGATGTGCCCAAGGTCCCTACAGAAAGTGTATAGACCACCTTATAATTTCCACCCTTTTCCAACATTTCTGACAAAATCTGACTAAAAAACGGACAGAAATGGATCAAATGCCATTTTAGTTTTTAAAGTTTCTTTCTGGAGCTGTTTTTAATTTTGCTGCCCAAACAATGTAGCAGCCAGCCTAATGTCCCAGCCAGGCTACCAGAGAAGAAAAGCAGTCCCTTTACAGCAACAGCAACACCAAACTGGTTGATGAGATTAATAGATTAATTTAATAGTAAAATATATTTATTTTATATTTGCCCAGAGAAGCTGTGGCTGCTCCTCCCTGGAAGTGTTGAAGGCCAGGTTGGATGAGGCTTTGAGCAACCTGGTCTAGTGGAAGGTGTCCCTGCTGCTGGCAGAGGGGTTGGGACTGGATGAGCTTTAAGGTCCCTTCCAACTCAAACCATTCTGGGATTCTATGAGAGGCTGCTTAACCCTGTCCCAGAGCTAAAAGTGGAAGCACAGGCTGGAGGTCACAGGCAGGGAAGGCCTCTTCTGAGTTGAGGAGATAAGGAAGATCTCAGGAGGATGTAAGGGGATCTCAGATCAAGAACCAAATTGATGGTTATCCTCAAGTCCTCCAGGCTTTATGAGCAAGGCTCTGAAACTGCCATCTTCCCAGAGCAGATGCCTTGAAGACGCAGTGAGAACACCAGCCACCAGACCCTGACCTGCCTGTGCAAATTGAACAGGGTGACATCAGACATCAACCAAAGGCTGCAAAAAACAACACAGAGAACTGGCTGCTGAAACCGCCTGTCACTGTGTTGTTTGCTGGCAGTGAGGGACAAAAATAGCCTCTGTTTGTGACACGGTGTGTGTCTGATGCCTCTGCACCTCCTTGCTCACTGCAGACTCTGTGCTGGTCAGGCAGGCAGGGTCTCGGTGCCTGTCCTCACACCCTAGGTGTGCTCCTGTCCTCAGATGGGTTCATTTGAGAAGAGATAAGTGATGCTGAATTTCCTACCACTCCCCAACAACCTCTCAGCCAGTATCAGCACCTCTATAATTCTCCAAAATTTCTGTTGCTGATCAGAAAAAAGCACTTCTGAAGACATGTTTATAGTTTTCCAGTTTGCCAGC
This sequence comes from Antrostomus carolinensis, assembly GCF_000700745.2. Classification (NCBI taxonomy): domain Eukaryota; kingdom Metazoa; phylum Chordata; class Aves; order Caprimulgiformes; family Caprimulgidae; genus Antrostomus; species Antrostomus carolinensis. The sequence goes on from NW_010336055.1 coordinate 13,825, forward strand.
ACACAGATTCCTATCTGACAGGCAAAACCAAGGTAACATTAAAAAAATTAGAGACAAAAGAAAAGGCCTTTTAGCTCAGCCCGAGTCTCACCTGCTCTACCAGATTTATTGGTGGCAAAATAAGTAACTTCCTCCTGCTGTGAAAACAGAGTTCCTTTTCCTCAGGACTTAGTTGTTAATACCTAAACCAGCCCCATCACTTGCACTCCTCTTGTCATTGAAGAGCATCTAATTTTGCACCTAGATTTGCATCTTCCTGTGCCTTGCAGATCCTTTTTTCTTCGTGTGCAATGAGTTGATGATAAAAACCTCTACAATAAGACTTGGCTAATTCTGGGCTGCTGCTGGGTGAGTATTTCGCTGCATGTAATGGCACTTTTTGTACTGGAGCATCATTTGGCTTGTTCAGCTTCTCTGAACTGTGAAGGCCTTTGAACATAAAAAGAAGATATCATCTGGAGGTGAAAGTATGAAAACAGACAAAGGTGGATGGGAGCTTTTCTTTTAGGCTCCTGTGCAATCACTGACAAGTCATAACCTTCCCTTGTCTGGCTTCCCTCTGCTGTCATTAGAAACAAGCTGATCTATCATGGAGGGAGAGAAGGGGACAGCAGGGGATCAGTGGGGAGGACAGCAGAGGACAGAAGGGGATCAGTGATTCACCTGACTCTTGTGAAGAAATCTGTGATTTTGAGGTGTATTTTATCAGGGCAGGACCAAAGCATTCTGTGACTTCATGGTTGCTGGACATTCAAAACAAGAAGGGTGATGTGGTGAGTAGGTCTGTCCCCTGCCCTTGCAGTGTTTCCAGGTTGCCAACAGCTGAAGCCACCCAGCAGGACAAGGATCTAGAAAATGCAAACTTGGCCTTTCCCCAAACATGGAGCAGGTCTGAGCGCTGCAGTAACTCATCTCAGCAAGGGCTGCACAGAGACAGCTGCCATGGAGCCTGCTCTCCTCTCTCTGCCTAGTGCTTCTAGTCCTGCCTTCTTGGCTCTACAGAAATATCTAAAGTTCAGAAAACAGCCAAAACTGAGCAGCTTTAACTGCTGACCAGGCTCATGGGACAGCAAAGCTGGAGTCCCCCCAGCAGCGCTGAGCCGTGCCCTGAGGAACCTCACAGGCAGCACTTCTTGGGGAGAGAGGGGAAAATATCCAGGGCTAGCTTTGAAAAATCTACATTTGCCTTGGTTCAGTACATTCCTTAGGGGTATGATACAAAGGTCAGTGAGCACAGAGCCGTGTTAGACACGTAGTTGCTGTGCTGCTGAACAAAATGAAAGTGCCTAGATAGCTGGAAGAGATAGAAGGGTCAGTGCATGCTCGTGATATCACAGTGCAATTGATAAATAGGCATGTCCTGGTGATAAGATAGGCTGACTGCTGATAAGATAGGTTGGAATGAGATAGATCTGCATTGGTGATATGATGGGGTGTTACATAGTGTTGATCAGACATGATTACCGATATTTTATCGCGTCTCATGTTATCATTACGGGTGCTTAGTTAGAAGATGAAGTTCTTTTTCCTTGCAAGTTGCAAGAATCAGAAGAGTTTTAAAGATTCAGTTAAAACAGAGGGAAACGGCCTGAGTGGAGAGAAGGAGGTAAGGAGAGGTCAGCAAGAAAAGAGAGGGTTTGAGAAAGTTTATGGGAGAGCAGAAGCAGCCACAGAGCACTGAGCTCTGAATCTGTGCTAACTACAGCCTGTGCCTTTATCTTATCAGTGACACCCAGTGCCTCTGGGAATCTGTCACCAAAAGGACTGAAAGGTCCAGCAAAGTGTTTCAATATTTGGAGCTGCTAGCAGTGGGCAGGGAGAGAGGACAGAGCTGAATATATCCACGCTGTGGATGGTGAAGAGGAGAGGCTGTTGCTGTCTGCAGGGCCAGTGCACTGTAGGACCTGGAGATGTGTCTGACTGAGGGGGATGAGCCCCTTCTTCGATGCCCAGGAGGGAGGCAGTGCCTGAAGTCAAAGGAGATTCCCCTCAGGGGTGACTGTCAGACCTTGCACATGCCCAAAGCAGGAGTCACAAAGGTGCATGAGTCATAGAATCATTGAATGTATTGGGTTGGAAGGGACCTCCAAAGGTCATCTAGTCCAACCCCCTGCAGTGAGCAGGGACATCTTCACTAGAGCAGGTTGCTCACAGCCCCATCAAGCCTGACCTTGAACATCTCCAGGGATGGGGCCTCCACCACATCTCTGGGCAACCTGTTCCAATGATCCACCACCCTCATCTTGAAGAAATTTTTCCTAATATTCAACCTAAATCTGCCCTTTTCTAGTTTAAAACCATCACCCCTCGTCCTATTGCTCCATGTCCTTGTGAACAGTTCTGCCCCAGCTTTCTTACAGGCACCATCAGGTACTGGGAGGCCACTAGAAGGTCTCCCCAGAGCCTTCTCTTCTCCAGGCTGAACAGCCCCAACTCTCTCAGCCTGTCCTCACAGCAGAGCTGCTCCAGCCCTCGCATCATCCTCGTGGCCTCCTCTGGACTGGCTCCAGCAGGTCCACGTCCTGTCACAGAGCTCTATGACTACAGGTCCTGGTTGTCTCACTCCCTTTTCCCCCCACAGCAACTCCTGACATTTTGCAATTGTCTTGGAACAGCTGGAGCAACATCCACAGCCTAGATGGCTTTCCAGAGGAGAAACCCCTGCCCCTTACTCTTGTACCATGATCTCCAGGGGTTCACAGTCTGTCTGTTGGGGTGTGTGCGCACACACTCGCTTGGAATTGTCTCCAACAAAACCAGAAGCTCCTCTGGGGATATGACTTCTTTGGTACTTTCCTTCTCCATTTGAAAAATACCAGCAACTAGTTAGCTGAAAATTTTAATATGAGAAATCATTTCAAACTGGAAAATGGATTTGTTTCGAAAGAAAAGTCTAAACAAAATGTTCTGGCAATGGTTTTCAGGCAGAAAAGCACATCGACCTTGCTCTTTTCCAGCAAAATGTCTGCTTTCTCTGGAAGGAAAACATGACACAGGAGATCATTTTTTTCCTGTCTCTGCCACTAACTCACTGAACTGACAGGAACAAACACTTTCTCCTCCCATACCTCTGTTTATGTCCGTAGTTCCCAAGCAGACAGGACAAGCTAATGGGATTGAGGGAGAAAATACTTTAGTGCATAAACAGTTGGTATCGCTGCAAGTCTAAGCAAGGAAAGGGAAACGCTCTTGTTTTTCATCAGACCGAGGTTCTCCGAGCGCTTAAACAGGCTCTACCGAGAGGGTAATTTAGGCCTCATACCTGAATGTTCCCCAGGAACTCTTGTCTTCAGATCAAGTCCACCTCCCATTAAGGTTTTAGATAAGGGCTGTACCCTGGCCTGGGCTGTAGCTGTTTATTTTACCTCGAGAACAAGGTGCTCTGTGTGAGCTACTGTGTGGCTTTCCGATAGCAGAAGATGGTGAGAGATAAGCTTTTCTCTTCACTGTATCTCAGGGCTCTGATCTTCTGCTTCCCCCCCTCATTTCCCCAGCCTTCACCACCCTCTGCAACAGTGCAGACCACAGTCCGCCCAGCACTGGTAATCCACTGCATCCGGGGCTGGGGGTAAGCCAGTACAACTCTTACTAGGTGGGTTTCCACAGTGGACGTAGCTGAGCAGCTTTGTGTACCATTAGCTGCAAGAAACCTCCAGCTCTGCAGTGAAGCCAGCCCAAGGGTAACCAGGTTGGTGACTCTGCAAGGTTATGGAGAGCATCAAGGAGGGAAACCTTGGCTTAGTGGAGGGAAATTACAATTCTTTTCTTGTCAGTTTCACAGAATCACAGAATCACAGAATCACAGAATGTTGGGGATTGGAAGGGACCTCGAAAGATCATCCAGTCCAACCCCCTGCCAGAGCAGGAACCTAAATGAGATCACATAGGAAGGTGTCCAGGTGGGTTTTGAATGTCTCCAGAGAAGGAGACTCCACACCCTCCCTGGGCAGCCTGTCCCAGGGCTCCGTCACCCTCACTGTAAAGAAGTTTCTTCTCAAGTTGAAGCAGAACCTCCTGTGTTCCAGCTCACACCCATTGCCCCTTGTCCTACCCTTGGGCATCACTGAGAAGAGCCTGGCTCCATCCTCCTGACATTCACCCTTCACATATTTATAAACATTAATGAGGTCACCCCTCAGTCTCCTCTTCTCCAAGCTAAAGAGCCCCAGCTCCCTCAGCCTTTCCTCATCAGGGAGATGCTCCACTCCATCATCTTGGTGGAAACCTCCTAGTCCCTAGTTTGAAGCAGTTGCAAACATTTACTATAGTTCAATAATCTGAGTAATAGGTATGTTAAAAAATATAGAATAGTTTATTTACAGGGTGACCAATTTTCAGGCTTGAAAAACAAAATCCTCATTTCAAGAGCACAGAAGGGCCAAACGGGATCCAGGAGGTGAGCAATTGGTTCCTGGGAGTTTCAGGAGCCATAACCAGCTTGGAGGGCTGCACAGTGGAGGGGACAGGTACACTGTGCTCTGTGCTGAACAAGCACGTGGCAGTGCCCTGGGGTGTCAAAGCTGCAGCTGGCAGAGGACACAGAGGACAAACCAGTGACACTGTGCAACTCTCCCACTGCTCCTTCCCATCTCTCCTGGGAATGAGCAGCCCACCAGCTGCTTCTTGCCTTAAACTGAGGAGAAGGGGACTTGATGGCTCTCTGTCCTGTGTCCCACCCCGTGCAGATCTCACCAGATGTGTACTTGGTAGTTTCCTGTGAAATAATTGGGGTTTTTTTTAAGGGATCTGAAAAAATCTGGGTGTGCTGGAGCCAACATAATTCATCCTTAGTGAGCCTGGGAGGCATTAAGCTCTGAGGTCCTGGGATAGTTTTGGAAGTGGGTAAGAAAGACTTATAATACTGTCTCTACTGTTCTGTGCTGGGCCAGGCTGGAGATGTAGATCATGATCAGATATTTGGAGACATGAGGCACAGCTGAGTGCCCTCGTCTGCTCTGACAGCATCATCTCCCAGGTTCTTAGTTTTGGAACTACTTGAGAAACAAAACTGGCATTTCAGAGGTTAAAGCGAAAATTCACAAAGAGCCTTTCCAGGTCCTGTGCAGGAAGGGAGTGTGTTCAGGAGCAGAGAGGGGAAGCTCAGGGAAGAGTTGCTCTTGACTTGTCCTCTGCCTCTGACCCATTTTCTGTCTTGGTGGCGATGCTGTAGTAGTAGGAGCGGATTGTGTTTTCCACAGAAACAAATCCTGGACGAAAATCTTCCAATCTGCAAGGGCAGAAAAGAATAAATAGAACCAAGAGAAGGGACAAAAGTGGACTGATTCGATGAGAGGATACCAAGAACAGAAGAACCTGAGGAAGAACAGCAGCCAGATGCTCTGGCATCTTCCAGGATTGGTACCAGGCAAATGGAGTGGGATGATAGTCAAGAAATAGATGCATCACTCATCATAGCCTAGGGAATGAGACCAAGGCAGGAGACACCATTGGCTTTATGTTGCCACCATCCAGATGGTGTGTGGTGTTCTGGTGGACCTGCCACCCAGCAAAAAGCTGAGCCTTACCTGTAGGTCCAGCATTGCTGCATGAGGGCATACATCTCTGCCGGGCAGTCTGTGGGACACTCCATGCGCTTCCCTTGCTCTATGAAGCTGTTGACCTCTGGACCTTTCATTTTCTAGGATAGGATCACATGGGAATATGCTTTAATGTTTTTGGAGCTGGCACTAAGGTTAGAAGAGCAGGTTGGAGCTGGGCCTGGGGGAATGCTTTGGGTTCACACACCACACACCCCATACAGACACCATTTGCAACCCCATTGTCTCTCCGTCCCAAGCCTGGGCAGAGCAGTGGCTGAGCAACTGATTTTTCAGCTCTGCAAGGGAGTGGAAGGATCAGAGAGAAGAACTGCTTTGATTCAAAGCCAAATGAATTTTTGTTTTCTGTTTCTTCTCCTTTAAATGAACCCAAAGCTGCAGGATCCAAACAATCTCATTTGTGCCTTTTTGTAAAGTGGAAGTGAGCCTTTCCCCTTTCCTCTCCGTTCAACTGTGGGGAGAGCACCACTCAAGGAAACAGAAGTTGTAAATTCAGTGTGTGGCAGCCTGTTGTAGAGTGGGACTAGACTAGGGCATCCATCCGTGATGGACCTGGCTCTGCCTCACCTTGTATGGTTTCTGCCCGTAGCTGAAGGCCTCCCACATGGTCACGCCGTAGCTCCACACATCACTCTTGCTGGAGAACTTGTGATACTGGATGCACTCTGGAGCATACCATTTCAAGGGCCATTTTCCTGCTGTCCTGGCCTGTAGCAAAGCAAAGAGGAACATTTCCACCCTGAGACACAGGCTGCAATCCCACACTGCTGAAAAAATCCCCTTGTCCTGGGTTTCGAGCTCAAGGTCCCAAACCCAGGCCCAGGCCCTGCTGTCTTGCTGGCCCTGCTCAGCCCTCCCGGGGTGTGGGACACTGTCCCGTGGTGCCACCCTCCTCCTACACCCCAGCCCCAGGGCTCTGCGTGGTCATGCACTGGTGGGAATATCAGCTCTGGCTCATTCTTCATCCCCTTCTCTTCCCTTCTCCCTGCTCTGGCTCCTCTCCTGTCTCCTCTCCCTGGTCATCTCACTGCGCTGCGTCCCCCTCGCTGCCTCTGCATCCACCTGAATTTCTTCCTTGCTGCCCAGACCTTTGCAAAGCCTATTTCAATGTCACAGCAGTGAGGACAGCCAGGGTGTGATGTGGTCACACAGCAGGGCTCCCAGGAAGAGCCCAGACCCCTTACCTCTGGGGGTCTCAGACCCCCAACCAGGTGGGCTCCTTCTGGATCACAGAATCCCAGATTGGTGGGGTTGGAAGGGACCTCAGGAGATCATCCAGTCCAACCCCTCTGCCAAAGCAGGTTTCCTACACCAGGTTGCACAGGAAAGTGTCCAGGTGGGTTTGAACATCTCCAGAGAAGGAGACTCCACACCCTCTCTGGGCAGCCTGTCCCAGGGCTCCGGCACCCTCACAGTGAAGAAGTTTTTCCTTAGGTTTGTCTGGAACTTTTGGCATTCCAGATCCTTCACTGTGCCTACACTTACCTTGTAGTAGCTGTCATCAGCACTGAGAGCCTTGGAGAGTCCAAAGTCACTGATCTTGGCATAATGCTGGTTGACCAGCAGGACATTTCTGGCTGCCAGGTCTCTGTGGACAAAGTTTTTTTCCTCCAAGTACTTCATCCCCATGGATACTTGGTGCATCAGCTCCACAATATTGCTGACTGTGATCTCATCTCTGGGGAAGATGAAAGGACAATGCAGTAATAAAGGACCTGCCATTCCTCTGTACACCACAGAACCCTCCAAACTTTGTAGTTGCAAGGGAGAACATGGACTTTCCTGCTCCAGAAGCATCAGTTCCTGTTACCTTATGTGAAAAGACATCTCTTTCTGCTGTTATCAGTTTCCCTGCACCTAAAAAACCAGGCTCCCCTGACAGAAGAGAGTTGGATCAGAAGTGGAGAAAATGAAGCAGCCATGTTTTATTCAGTACTTACTTTTTGGAAGCCAAGAACTTGTTGAGAGGCCCTCCAGAAGCCATCTCCATCACGAGCATCAGGGACTCTGCCTCACAGACCCCAATCATGCGGACAATGTAGGGATTGTCCAGCTGATGCATGATCTGGGCTTCCTTCATCATTTCATCCTTCACTGTTTTCTCATTGTTGCTCTTCAGCACCTTTATGGCCACATCGATCTGCTTCCTGCACAGGGTGCAAGAGGAACACACATGGGATGAACTACACAGCAGCTGGACTCATGTTTCATGGTCAGGAATGCAAACCACTTCTCATGTGGTATTGTTTGATCTCTCAACAGCAATCTCAGTAGCCTTTTTTGGCAGAGCCCTGCATGACACTGGTATCCCAGATCTGCTAGAAGGCCAAAGAGAAAAGCATCATCTCACCCTTGTTAAGTGTAGGCCAGTATTTGCTACCTGTAGATCTGAAGGTGCATCACCTCACACACTGAGATCTGCATCGTCATTGCCATATTTCAGGGGGGAAACTTAGGCACAAAGTAGGCAAAGGCCATCTTTGTGGACTCACAGACAACCAATGACACAGCCAAGGACCACACATCTCCTCAGTCCCACTCCTTTGCCCTGACATGGACCAAGATGACCTCAGAAGCATGGACTTGCTCCTCTGAGCCCAGCAGTCTTATGCCCGGGAGTGTGCACTGAATATTATCTCTCAGGGCAACAAGGCTGTCACTGAAAGTCCATGGAGAGTCATCACTTGACCTTCCAGAGTATCACTTCTATCTCCACCCCATTTTTATTTCGTGGTCCATGTAGCTGGACAGGATAGCTGGGGACACCTCTGAGCTCATCCTGGAGCACCCTCCTCCTGCTTCCTCAGCATCCTTCAGGGCAGCACTCACTTTCTCATTTTGTAGACTCCTTTCTTGACACAGCCAAAGTTTCCTGCCCCCAGTTCCACTTCATCGATCATCAAGTGGTCCCTCTTCAGGAAAAGCTTCTTATTCTTCAGTTCCTCAGGGTCACTGTAGGGGCTCTCGTAGACACTGGTGTCCATGGGTAGCAGACGTGACTTTCCTGCACCTTCCCGAGAGATACAGTTTCTTAGAGCTGGAAACAGCATTTCCTTCCCCATCTCTCCCTCCCTCACCAGTTGGGAAGGTTTTCTCTAGTCTCTTGGTCAATTCTCCTTCAAGCTTCAGCATTCACACCTCCCTCCTGGGCATCTCCCTTCCTTTCACAACCCATGGCCTCTCCTAGTTACAGCTGCTAAAGGAGCCAGGATGGGGTGAGATGTTTGAGCTTTCCTACTCCACACATCAGATCCAGGCATCTGGGTGACTTCACCCCACTGCAGTGTAACTGAATACACGGAGTATTTCACAGGCAGGATGGAAGATGGGGAATGGGACAGGGTTTGATTTACTGGGTATGATGGGGAAGGGGACAGAGCTTGATTTACTGGGTATGATGGGGAAGGGGACAGGGTTTGATTTACTGGGTATGATGGGGAAGGGGACAGGGTTTGATTCACTGGGTGCTGGGTGTGGGCAAACAGTTTTGCAATATTCTTGTCTCAGGACCCTGAAATGAGAGGGATGCTCTTGGGTGACTTTGTAAGAAGCCCTTTGACCAGAAGGTGATACAGCTGTGTCAGGTAACCCCCATGGTTCCTGTGGCATCCCCAGGTCCTGTTACCTCCTGTTAGGAGGAGAGGGCTTTCAAAGATGCTCACCTACAGGCTCTGGTGTATATCCATCTGCATTGAGAGGCCCAAGGTTTCTCTGGAAAAGAAATGAGGATAAAGTGGATGAAGCAGCCAAGGGGAAACTGCTTCAGTTTGAAGTGGGAGTGGAAAGGGACAGGGAGCCCCTGCAGCCCCCAGAGCCCCAGCTGGTGACTCCCTCTAAAAGGTTCTGAGATGGGCACAAGAGATTGGAGTGGTATTGAGCTGTTTTTTCCAGTCCCAGCTGGCAGGTACCCCCAGTGCAGCACACAGCAGGGAGCAGATCCTGGGGGGATTCAGTGCCATGGAGTGAATACAGCATCACCCCCCAGTAACCCACCCCACAGGCTGTGCAGGGTGAGGTGCTGAGGGCTCGGTGTTCAGCCAAGTGCTGAAGGGAACACACACAGGGCTGCAGTTTGCTCTCTGCCCTCTCTGTGACATCCCATCCCAAAGTGACAAGGCTCCTGCAGCAGCAGGGATCATCCCAGACAAGTCTCTGCAGTTTGTTTTGAGACAGAGACTGAAGGGAAACCTGGAGGCAGCTCAGCTTGCAACCACCTCACCTACCTACCCAAAGAGTGGTCCCCATGAGCACACAGGGACACTGTAAACACCCACTGTCCCAAAAGCTGTGACAGAGTGCTACAGTTCACATCTGCCCAGCACAGCTTCGAATGCCAGTGCTGCTTGCAGCAGAGTCACCATGACATGGGAGCCCACCATAGATTGTGAAAGCTCTCTGAGAAGATGGGTGAATGCTCAGGCCTTGATTTAGCCTCAGCTGGGCTCTGGGCTGGGCTGCTCACAGAGCTGATTTCAACACTGCCAGCACTCAGAGTGGTGACTGAGAGCAGAGGAACCCTGAGGCCAGGGACGCAGAGGGAGCACAAAGACCTGGCTGGTGGCCAGCAGCAAGGCTGAGCGTTCCCAGAATCCAACCACGTCTTCTTCACTCCTGCCTGGCAAAGGAGGGCAGGGGGGGAGAGGGCTCCCCGAGGACAGGCCCACATGTTGCAAGGAGAACAGTATGAATGGAAACCATTTTCAGCTCTAATGGTAAGCTGTGCCCAGTTATTCCTTGTCCCCATCCAAGCTGGAAAGGGGACAACATTGCAGCTGGGCTTAATATATTCCATTGGATTTATTGCCTTTTAGAGAAGGACAGAGTTTGATCAGCAAGCTTGAAATGCAGTTAAAACATTAAACCACTGAGGTACCAATAAACCAGACCCTCCCCAGAACTTACGCTCACGGAGGGGTGGGTTGGTGGAATCGGTGCTGCAGATGCTGTGAATCAGGAGAGAGAAGGTGTTATTAAGAGTCTGTTTATGCCCCAAGCAGGATCAGAACATCCTTGAAGGACTGTATGGACACCTGGGTCGGACCCCTCCCTCCCCACCTGCCCAAGGCCAGTTTCCACAGCCTTATCCAAAAAAAGGTGTGGAAATGTGCCTGGATGTGGGTGTTATTCCCTGACCAGCCCTCAGGACCACCTCTTCAGGGAGGTACAGTCCTACTGGAACACCTTACAGTCTCCACTGGTCCCAGTGTAGGGACTGGCTGAGCTGAACCCCGGAGCTCCCTGCCCAGCAGAGCAAGGGTGCCATGGTCAGGCTCTGAAGTGACATTTGTGATACCATGGGCCAGGACAATGTGACCCATGGTTTTGAATGTTCAGCTCAAGAGACCCACCAGGAGCCAGACTTGCAGGACATGTTGTTTCCTGCTGCCTAAAAGCAGGTCATTTTTCAGAAGCCATCTGTTTGGCACCAGAACTCCCTAATCCGTTTGGAGCATTGATTCCCCCATCTGCTCCTGTCTTTGGGCCACCCTTGGCCAGGCCTGAAAAGTGACCACTTTCACCAAACAATGACATGAGGCTTGTCCAGTTTGCCAGAGAAGCAGAGACCTCACTGTTCCCTCACTGCCAGGGTCTGACCAAGGTTGGACATGGTAAAGGAAACTTGGGTTGGTGCTGCTCAAACTGGCTCTACTGGGTGGTAAACTGAGGCCAGGGATAGCACTGAGAGACATCAGCTCACCTGGCATGTTGGGGTTGGGGCAGGTTTCCCTCAGGTAGAAAATCAGCCCATCTGGTTTGAGTTTTAGGTATTCCACCAACTGGGAAAGGAATTGGAGAAAAAGATTTTATTGCAAGGGGAAAATAATCTCTTTTTTTTTTTCTTTGCAGGCAACTTGTGTGGCTTCTGGTAACGATTCCTCTCAGATTTACAGCAGGCAGGGACTCGACTATTTCTTTCTCTCCTTTCTTATCCATATACTCAGGGATCTACTAGAGCAAGTGCTTGCATACCTGGGTATCTGCCAGAGATATCTGGGAAGAATTTGGGAAGTTAGATAAGAACCAAAGAAAGACAAAAGGAAAATCTCCAGTAGGAGAGCTGGGTGGGGCATTTTCAGTACCATGTTATTCTTGTCCCAGCCAGAAAGGTTTTTAAGTGTTTGAAAAAGTCTTAGAGAAACCTTTTGCTTTCCCAGAGGAAGCCCAGGGTAGCTCTGTGAATCCTGGGCAGTTTCTCACTGCAGAAACCACCAGTTCAAGCGCAGTGAGGACTTGACTCTGGCTGGAGATGACCAGCCCAGCCCCTGGCCACCAGACTGCAGGGAGGACAAAGCTTTCTCTTCCCCTCTAGTCTAGCTCAGATTTCAGCTACAATTTGGAGCCTGGCACAGTTCTGTTGCCATAAAAATGCCCCAAAGTCTTTGTTTTCAATCAAAATCAGAGTGAAAACAGTCCTGTGAATTTGAAAAATTCAGCCAAACAGAGTTCCCATCCCCCAGACAGCCCTGCCCAGGAGGAAGCGCTGGTATCCGTCCCCCGCAGCAGACCCGAGGTGTGTGCCATGGGGCAGAGCTGGGCTCCGTGGGGGTTTGTGACTCCCCAACACTGCCAAGAGCTGCTGGGCCATGTGTCACATTCCCTAAAAACCCTGCCCCACCTTTGTGAGGACTGCTGGGGTATTTACAGCCATTGCTGCTTCCCACAGCCCCTGGCTCTCAGGGGGGACAGGATGTGTCTCCTGGCATTTGGATCTTCAGCCCTGTAAAGACTTTGCCAGCTGTCTCAAAGCCTCCTGCCCTCCCCTACTCTTTGCACAGAAATCAGTCACTTGGAAAATAAAGTGACAATCTGCATGCAATGGGGGCCAGGAGCAGCGTGGGGCATGTGGGACATCCTGGGATGAGCAATGTCATCGTGGCTCACTGCAGGCACAGGTCTGAGGTGCAGGCTGTGGCTGGGTGTGTGATATTTGCTGATGTTTGCTGATGAGGGTGCAAGTAGAGTTCATAGAACTACCTCAAATATCCTGGCTTCAAGGTAGAAATGAAAAGGACTGATCTGGTTTCCTTGGAGAGGCACCACACTGGTGTAGGGCATGAAGGCCATGGTAAAGCCAGTGCTATTTCAGAGCTGCTGTGATATCCCAGACTTAGATCTACTTGGCAAGGAGCACACAGAAATGAATGCAGTGAGGTGAGCTGACCCAGGGAATGGAGCTAAAACCACCCATGTACAGTCTTAAAGCCTTTAAAGCTCCACATGGGCCACTGTCCTCCACAGGATCACAGAATCCCAGACTGGTGGGGGTTGGAAGGGACCTCAGGAGATCATCCAGTCCCAACCCCCCTGCCAAAGCAGGCAGGTCACACAGGAAAGTGTCCAGGTGGGTTTGAACATCTCCAGAGATGGAGACTCCACACCCTCTCTGGGCAGCCTGTCCCAGGGCTCCGGCACCCTCACAGGGAAGAAGTTTTTCCTTAAGTTTGTCTGGAACTTCCGGTGTCCCAGTTTGTGCCCATTGCTCCTTGTCCTGTCACTGGGCACCACCGACAAGAGCCTGGCCCCATCCATTTGGCCCCCACGTTGCTGTCCATGCCTTGAAGTTGTCCTTCAAGACGTGGACAACTATAAGAAGGGAAAAGTGGCTTTGCTTTATTAGGACACCAGTGGTCAGCATCCCGCAGTACGGTACCTGCCAGAGCGTGTCGAACTTGGTCCCCTCGGGGATGGAGTACTTGCCAGACTTGTCCTGGTCTATCCGATAGTGATACACAGTTTTGCCATAGACGAGGGAGAGGGCGTAGGCGCTGTTCTCCTTCCTTTCTCTCAGCCTGGTAGGAAGGAGAACTATTAAAAAAGCAACTCTAAGTTTGGCCCTTCAAATTATCATGGTGGGTCACCGGGTGGGCAGTTGGTAAGGTGTCCCTGCACCCCACTGTTGGAATCGTCACCTTCCTGGCACCCCTCTGCAGAGGTTGAGGAAGGACCCTTCACCTTCAGCCTCTTGCTCCATCGTCTCCAGCTAATTCTTTCTTTCCCCAACTCATTCAGGAGATAGTAAAATGAGGGACTATCTCACCTTGGCAGAGATGCAGAGCAAATGCTTTTGCTTGTATTTTATTCATAGAATCACAGGCTGGTTTGGGTTGGAAGGGACCTTAAAGCTCATCCAGTTCCAACCCCCCTGCCAGCAGCAGGGACACCTTCCACTAGACCACGTTGCTCAAAGCCTCATCCAACCTGGCCACAAACACTTCCAGGGAGGAGCAGCCACAGCTTCTCTGGCCAACCTGGGACACTGGCTCACCACCCTCACAGCCAAGATTTTCTTCCTCACATCTCATCTCCATCTCCCCTCTGCCACTTTCAAGCCATCACCCCTTGTTCTGTCACTCCCTGCCCTTGGCCAAAGTCCCTCCCCAGCCTTCCTGGAGCTCCTTCAGGTATTGGGAGGCCGCTAGAAGTTCTCCCTGGAGCCTTCTCTTTTCCAGGCATTGGAGATGTATGGGAGACAATGTATGGCCCACACATTGGCCATACATTGTCTACCTGTCAGTGTTAAATGTCTTCACCCACTGAACCTGTTATCTCATAGCATCATCAACAGGTATCCTTCATAGAGATACTGGAACATGAGAAACCAATAAAGCTCAAGATTGGCTGTTCATGGAGGTCAGACACTGTCTGGACAATAACAGGTTTGGGGTGTCAGACCCTGTCTCTGAAAGATCTGTAACCACAGTCTGACCATGTTCAGCTAATCCTCCTCTCAGGAACTGTCACATGAAACAGCTACAGGGTAGTGGAGGTGGGGAGATGGTAAAAAGTACAGGGATGACAGTATCTGCCAGGGGTTTGGATACTCACAGGAATTTCCCATCAGGTTGTGCCCCAGAGTAGAGCCTCCGTTCAGCTTCATCCCGGGCGATGCTGCCATGGTACCAGGGCATCCTCTCATGGGCTGTGGTGGCGATGAGCTTCTCCACCTGTGGAGCCTGGCTTATGATGGCCTGTTCGAGTGCATCACCCTGGAAGAGAGTGAGAAATGGAGCCCCTGTGACTCTGCTGCTTTGGTGTGTGGCTTCAGCACGATTTATTTTCCAGCCTTTTGGGCAGATGACATGGGAAACTTGGAAGATCTCGTAACTCAAGTGCCTGTGGCCTTAGTCATGCCTATAGCACTAGTGGGTTGAATTCTGCTCTGCTGCAGAGCAGAATTCCTTGCTTATATAAATTAGTCCCATCCCTCAAATCCAGCTGAAGCCCATTGGCTTGGTGGTGAGGGAAGAGAGAAGACATCATATTTGTATGGGGGATCTTGATGTCAGGTGTGCAGGGTGTCTTTCAGCCTCGTGTTCCTGGGAGAAAAGGACCTCTTTTTGGTGCCTCTGCCTTCCTGGTCACTCACTGTTCCCAGACTCTACGACTTGTCATGAGCAGCGCAGACTGGAAATCATGTGGGAGACCCTCAGTGAATTTTACTGGCCCCACACTTTTTATGAACAACCAACCGTAGTTTTTCGTTTGCCAGTAGGTGGCAATATCCTTTGTGTTATCTACCAGTGTCCACAACTCTGCTTTAAGGAGAAACCCTACAGACACCTCATTCCATCAAGCACCTTTGGTCTAAAATAGGCCAAATTTAGAGATCTTTTGTAGAAAGGCTCCATAAAGAGAATGCCTGAGCCATGTTTCTGTGAGGACTGAGAAGTGTCTGAGTAGCCACTCCTGAGGTGACAGCAGTAGGAGGAAATTAATTACATGGCTGGCAGTGTGACACAGAATCACAGAATGTCAGGGATTGGAAGGGACCTCAAAAGATCATCCAGTCCATCCCCCTGCCAGAGCAGGAACCTCAATGAGATCACACAGGAAGGTGTCCAGGTGGGTTTTGAATGTCTCCAGAGAAGGAGACTCCACACCCTCCCTGGGCAGCCTGTCCCAGGGCTCTGTCACCCTCACTGGAAAGAAGTTTCTTCTCAAGTTGAAGCAGAACCTCCTGTGTTCCAGCTCACACCCATTGCCCTTTGTCCTACCATTGGGCATCACTGAGAAGAGCCTGGCTCCATCCTCCTGACATTCACCCTTTACATATTTATAAATATTAATGAGGTCTCCCCTCAGTCTCCTCCTGCCTTATATGTGGACTATGTATATTCCAGTCTGTAATATTATATTCCTCTCTGTAGCTATTTTTACATTTAAATAACAGACAGACCTGACCCAGTACCTCAGTCTCACAGGCAAAACCTCCATTGACTTCAAAGAGTGAGGAAAATCTGAGCAAGAATTTAAGTCTAGTTTCATTACATCGTCAGCATAATGTTAGGGAGGCGCAGGCACCTCATGTGGAGAGCGACGTTCTCATTGCTGCGACCGGCCGAGGAGTAAATGGCACATGGGGAAATGCAAAGTGGGCAGAGAGCTCCAACGCCCTGCAGAGCAGCCACAACACGGGCTGTTCAAGAGGAAGAGTCTGAAGGTTTGGGAAGATGTTTTGACCTGTTTCTGAAGAAGAAGCTGGAAAAGAGAGAGGTTTAAGGCTGCTCTTAGTGCCAGCAACTTCTGAGGAGGAGGACACAAGAAAGACAGGGACCAGCTAGAACAAGTCCAGAGGAGGCCACGAGGATGATCCAAGGGCTGGAGCAGCTCTGCTGTGAGGACAGGCTGAGAGAGTTGGGGCTGTTCAGCCTGGAGAAGAGAAGGCTCCGGGGAGATCTTATAGCGGCCTCCCAGTACCTGAAGGGGCTCCAGGAAGGTGGGGAGGGACTTTGGCCAAGGGCAGGGAGTGACAGAACAAGGGGGGATGGCTTGAAAGTGGCAGAGGGGAGATGGAGATGAGATGTGAGGAAGAAATTCTTTGGTGTGAGGGTGGTGAGCCAGTGTCCCAGGTTGGCCAGAGAAGCTGTGGCTGCTCCTCCCTGGAAGTGTTCTCGGCCAGGCTGGATGAGGCTTTGAGTAACCTGGTCTAGTGGAAGGTGTCCCTGCTGCTGGCAGGGGGGTTGGAACTGGATGAGCTTTAAGGTCCCTTCCAACCCAAACCAGCCTGTGATTCTATGACTCTATGACCTTGCTTTACCATGCTGTAGGAGGGGGGTGACAGTGACAGAGGAGGTCAGGGCAGCAAGCAGCAGTAAGCCCCCGGGGGAGGACTCCTCGCACAGTCCCACACCACCTTTGGCAATGGCCAGTACCTCCAGTTTCCATGTCTGCCGGACATATTCGCGCACCATATTGTCCCTCATGCTGTCGAAGACACCGGGCTGGGGTTCCACACCACTGGGGCGGTTGCAGGGTTTGCGGAGGGGACAGCAGAGCCCGTCAGCATCCTTGGAGTAAAACTCACAGAGCTCCTCTGGTCCACAGTGCGCTTTGCCCCCCGCGATGGCGTAGGTACCATTCATCTGGCGTTCGATGGCGTAATGGTAGAACTGCAGGTTGTAGACCATGGAGAGGACGTAACCCCCCAGACTGCGCAGACACTGCCGCAGCAGGAACAGCCCATCCGACATCCCCGCCAGCTTGAGGTGCTCCTCCGCTTCTGATCTGGCAATGCTGCCGTAGTAAAAGGGCAGGTGAGCAGCAGCATCTGGCATCTCTGCGCGCTGTCCAGGATGGTTTGGGTCGGCTCACGTGCTGCTGGAAGAAGCAAAATTTTTCATTGACATATAATTTTACACAAAGATTTAACTGGAATTCAGACTTGTCTGCCTAGAGGTTCCTCAGCCCTCAGCTGACTTATCTTGCAGCATCATTTCAAACATCGCGTGGAGAGTAGCAGTGGGTGCATTCGTACCCCCAGACAGAGAATCCCACTGTGATTCCTCCATCCCACCCTGAATGCACCAAAAAAATATGCAAATAAAGATCCATCTGATCTTGATTTAAAGATTTCAAGCAATAAAGAATGCACCGAATCCTACAGTGAATTGTTCCAATGGTTAATTACCTTCGCTATTAAAAATGTGCTTCTTATATCCATCCCAAAGTTTTTAGCTTTGACTTCCTACCATTTTCTCTCCAGCGCTGCTCACAATAAAAGGAAATTCTTTTGCCTCTCTGAATAAATTACTGTTGCCAGAAGGGTCTAGAAGGCCAACATCTTAAATGGAATAAGACTAAACCATGGATATTAAATGTCTAAAAAACATTTAATTGCACCAAACACAGCAAAAGGAGATAAAGATAAACCCAAGTGCTTCAGGGCAGACATTAACCATCAGTTGACAGAACAGGAAGAAACGTTCCTCTAATTCTCATAAATTGAAAAATTTATGGTTTTTCCCCACAATACCTGACTCTGGCTGGTTTCTGAATTTGGCTGATACTCGGATCCCATTTAGAAGTTCCTATTTCTACATCATGCACGTGCTCCAGAGAAGGCTGGCACTCAGATGTGACCAGCCATCACCTCAAAGGGAGTTTAATCCCCCCGGTCTCTGTCGAGCTGCAGGGTGCAAGAGTTCCTGAAGCCCCTTGTTCCAAACAACCTAAAACCAGAATGAACCTACCGCCGTGCTGCGGCAGCTCCAGCTCGTGGTGGGAATCCAGCAAGAAATGGCACTTTGTTCCCTGAGTCACTGCAGAGCCCCTTCTACCAAAGAGCTATAGGGTCTTGTATTTGAGCATCATCTAAAATCCCACCCACAAACAGAAGCCAATTTCCAATGATTAATGGAAATATTCTCCTATTCAGAGGGGCTCATTTGTTCCCTGGAGCCTGATCTTTGATTTTGTCATTGCGCAGATGCTGATGCCCCAAAAAGATCAGAGCGTTTGTCTCCATCTGTGGAGACATCATCTGCATTTCCCACAAACGTGTCACTCACGTTTAGAGGGAAGAAAACACCATCCCTTCCACCAGCACGCTGGGTATTTGCCCCGATTCCTTCATAATTCTCATTTCTGAACATGACAGGAGAAGTCACTGCCCGATGGGTCAGCACGGTGTTACTCCAGAAGTGGCCTCTGCTCTCAGGCAGCGGCTGGAGCTGTGCCTGGGTTGGTGGTCAGCCCTGCTCCATCTCACCCAGCCTGCTCAGCAACAGGGCTGCCTCCTGACAGCCTCTGGGACTGCTGGAGCTGGGAAGGGGTTGGCTGG
>NW_010336055.1:32459-35849 GCF_000700745.2 Antrostomus carolinensis
TGGGATAAGGGTCAGGAGGAAAGTGCTCAGGAGAAACCACTCTGGTGTGTGAACCCTGCTCTGCTCAGCCTACAACAGTAAAGACCCACAGGGAGGTGGATTTATGGCAACTGGGCTCTTCTCTACCTATTTATTTGTTGTCTTCATTAAACCCAGAAGTGGCCCTGATGAGAACAGGAAGGGAGAGCAGACTCCGCCGAGGAGGCGTTTTAGCCGAGGCAGGAAACCACAACAGGAAGCCGGCAGTGGCGTTTGCAGCTCGGGTGCGGGACCAGCGTAAACCGTATCAGACGCAGCACAAATAAGCCTGAGTTGTGAAGCCCCTTTCATCAAATTCATCAAATGAAGCAAAGTGGGGTCTTGGCAAATCTGCCCGTCTGGGACACAGAAAGCAAATGAAAACACCCTGTAGCTCAGACCTTAACTGGAGTCAGTGCTTGGAACCAGAGCAAGCGTTTGAAACCCTTGATGCCTCCAGGCATCAAAGCAGCCCAGACACTGGACAGACATATCCTCAGGTTCAGCTCCTGAGACGAGACAACTGCCAGGTCTTCCTGACCTCAGCCTGGCCCCAGCAGAAGGCAGGTCCCAGAAGGTGGATAGAAGGATGTGAGGAGCAAGGATTGCAGCTCTTGGTTTTAACTGCAGAGTCAGGATCATGAGTCACGTTCATGAGTCGAGGAAGAGGAAGCACTGAGTGGGCAGTGGATGGTCGATGGCCTTCTTCATGTGCTACTCATTTCCATTAGCTACCTGGGATAAACCAGGTATGAAATTGGCTTAAAATGTCTTTTCAGAATCTACTTTTCTCTGAAGGCAATTTGCTTCTCTTTTTCTCACTCGTCTCAGCACAAAATGCTCAATTTTACACTTACTACTGCAAGAGGATCCTGCACTAGCTTTGCCTGTGTTACTGGTGTTGCTCAGATGTTGATGTAAGATGGGTGTTTGACCTTCATGTGTGAATCCTGTTGTCCAGGAAGCAGAAACCACCAATGCTTAATGCTGTATTCCGAGTAATATTAGTACAGACGAATACAAAAGGGATGATTTCTGGGAATAAAGAAATGTTTCTTAGCTCCTATGTAGTGATGACAAGCAAGCTCTCAAAATTGGGTTGTATTCTTCACAATAGGACCCGTCTCCTACTGAATTCCTGAGCACAGATTTGCCTGTAAGTATGAGCTGGTGTTCTCCTACTTAACCTTGCTTACTAGGGGATGTATTTGTATAAGGAGTGGTAAGTAGAACCCATCTGTTTTCTAACTACACAGGAGACAATTGAGTTCTATGGGGAAGGACACCTTGAGTACAAGCAAATTTCAAGCAAAAAGGGCTATTTGCTTTATTTCCACCAGTAGAATCATGCTGCAGATAATGTACAAGGATGCTGGACCCAAACCTGCTGATTCCCTTTTCTGGAAAGTCCAGGACTGGAACATCACAGCAAATGGAACATGTTTGACAATTGTTCAGACAGGTGAAAATGAGATGGCAGAAGCCATTGATCACCACCAAGCTCCCACAAAGTTTCCAGCTGCCTACACAAGTGGTTCTGTTATAAACAAACTGGTTTTCCTCTCCGAGCACAAGGCTGTGAGTCAAGAAGGTCTCACGGTGATACAAGAGTGAACCCAGCGATCAGAGGTTGGCTCAGGCTATGCCACCCATCTCATACAAGCCTTGCTGCCACAAATGAACCCTGTTAGAAAATTACCTTATGAGAGAAAACTTCTAAGTCCCCAGCCATGAGGGAAAGTCACCCCTTGAAGTCTTGAGAGCAGATTTGAACAGGATGATTTATAGCCCCTCTAAAGCTCTTGCTTTAAAAAAATGTATCCTACTGTCCTGACTCTTTCTATCACCTGTACATCTTCTAGGCATAGCTAAGCTCCTCTTCCAAACTACAGCTCTGGTCCTTAGCAATACCTCTGCGTAGACCCGAGCAACCCTGATGATACAACCTCAACAGACCTACACAAACCTCATACAACTTTGTTTTCCCGTGCTGTAAAATGCAGGTGAAAATGAGAACCAGTTTCATGGATTGCTTTTATGAACATAACAAACTAGTGCCTAGAAGAAGCTCTGCAAGGGACCATCCAAATGATGGGATTTCACAGAATCACAGAATCACAGAATATTAGGGATTGGAAGGGACCCCAAAAGATCATCTAAGTCCAATCCCCCTGCCAGAGCAGGAACACCAGTGATCCAGAGGCTGGATGTTCCTGTTGGATTCAGGCACTTTCCCCAGATTAGAAAGGACACTCTGGGAGAACAGCCATGAAACCAGGGCTCCTGTGGTAAGGGCTGTGTTTGCAAGTTGGTGTTACAGGGTGAAGATGCACTGAAAAAAAACATCCCACCTACGTAATCTGTGCACCATGACACACAGGAAAGCCAGGCAGGAAACTATTGAGCTGTCAGTCAATCAGATCTATTTATAGCCAGCCACTTGCTTTTATTTAGATCAGACAAGAACCATCAGGAATTGGTTTGATTTTATAATTTCTCAGAACAGCAGAATCACTTTGTGTGAATCTGGAGCCAGTCCCCGAGCGAGCGCAGCGGGGAGCACGGCTGAAACCGGAGCACTGGCAAATTGGAGCATTTTCTGTATCATCACAGAATCCCAGACTGGTTTGGGTTGGAAGGGACCTTAAAGCTCATCCAGTTCCAACCCCCCTGCCAGCAGCAGGGACACCTTCCACTAGACCACGTTGCTCAAAGCCTCATCCAACCTGGCCTTGAACACTTCCAGGGAGGAGCAGCCACAGCTTCTCTGGCCAACCTGGGACACTGTCTCACCACCCTCACACCAAAGAATTTCTTCCTCACATCTCATCTCCATCTCCCCTCTGCCACTTTCAAGCCATCACCCCTTGTTCTGTCACTCCCTGCCCTTGGCCAAAGTCCCTCCCCAGCTTTCTTGTAGCCCCTTCAGGTACTGGGAGGCCACTAGAAGGTCTCCCCGGAGCCTTCTCTTCTCCAGGCTGAACAGCCCCAACTCTCTCAGCCTGTCCTCACAGCAGAGCTGCTCCAGCCCTCGCATCATCCTCGTGGCCTCCTCTGGACTTTTTCTAACAGGTCCATGTCTTTCTTATGTTGGGGGTTCCAGAAGTGGACACAGGCTGGTGTTGTCCTGGCAATAAGCAATGAACCCTTGTGACACAGCCCTGGCTGGGCTGTCCCTTTAAGGTGGCTGGGTCAGGCGGGGGCAGAGGAGGGACCTTCCCCGGGAAGACCAGGGAGGGCTGGAGGATGGGAACCATGCGATGGGGAACCAGCCTGTGGCTGTGGCATCGCTGCAAGGTGAGGTCAGCCTGGCTGCTGGGGGTCTCTCAGCTCCTCTGGGGGTCACTTCTGTGCCCCCCAGGGCTGGGGGTG
>NW_010336055.1:35869-47566 GCF_000700745.2 Antrostomus carolinensis
GGTGGTGTTGCTGGTGGGTGGGAGGAGCAGCCTAGCCTTAGGTGGTTGCCTCCTGCAGGCAGGAACACTAGTGGGTGATGGCAGCTGGGTGGGTGTGTGGCATCAGGTCAGTCCTGTGCTGCCTCCTTGTCCTCTCCTGAGGTGAACTGGCCTCTTTGACCACTTCAAGTGAAGGAATGATGCTTCTCATGGTGCCTTGCCTAGACCCACCTGCAGCTAATGCAGGAATAAAAGTGCTTATGGTGCTGTTTGCAGCCCCTTCTCCTCAGTGCTTTAGGAGAGCCCTGAGTAAAGGTTTGTACCCAAGATGATCTTGACCCTCCTGGTCCCCTGAGCTCTCCAGGAGCAGCTGCAGCAGCTCTGGTGGTCTCCATGGAGGGGCAGCTGGCTGAGAGCAGAGACTGTGGCAGAGCTAAGGTGTTGGCAGGGTTTAGAAGTGGGAGCAGGGTGTGAAGTGCAGAGGGATGGCAGAAAGCAGTGAGTCTCAAGGGACCTTCTGGCTTCCCTAGAGCTGCAAAGGAGCCCTGGGACAGGCTGCCCAGAGAGGGTGTGGAGTCTCCATCTCTGGAGATGTTCAAACCCACCTGGACACTTTCCTGTGCAACCTGGTGTAGGGAAGGGAACCTGCTTTGGCAGGGGGGTTGGACTGGATGATCTCCTGAGGTCCCTTCCAGCCCCACCAGTCTGTGATTCCCCATCCCTTCCCCTGGATTCTCTTCTGTTGTTCCTGATTTGATCTGAGAACTAGGGTTACAGTGGAGAGCCTGCTTGAAGATGTGAAGGGCTGAAAAGTGTCTGCAGTGTGCAAGTGGTCCCCTTTGCAAGTCACTCTTCCCAGGAGTAGCTGACACTGTGCAAGAGGATGAACTGAAGAGCTGATTCCTGAAGCTCAGGCACATGGGTGGTTGTTTTTTAGTTGGGTTTTGGTTGTTTTTTTAAAAAATCTTAAAAAAGACTTTCAATAACTTTGATTCAACTTGAAATGCTTCTTAGTTCAAAGAAAAAAAACCCTGAAAAACTGAACTTTGGATTGGCCTGCCTGCATTCTTCTAATTGTTCTTGATTAATGTTTAATTGTTATTTATGCACTCCATGGCAGCTCTTCCCAAGGTTTCCTCATGCACACTTACATTCCTGGCTGGAACTGCTTTCCTAACCTCCCTGCTGACTGCTCATTAAAACCTCAGCTACTCAACCATTTATTAACACTTGAACTATGTGTGAGTGGGAGTTTATGAAAGTGTGAGCCCATTTATGTTTGTGCTTCTAAACACTCTGCCTTCTGCTTGCATGGGAAGATAATAATCTTTTCTCGTTCTCAGTGAGTTTTACTGACTCAGTCCTGCCTGAAATGGTTGTGTTTACAGAAACACCACAGAAAAACCTGCCTGATGTCCACCAAGGACCTTGGCTGCTCTTGCTGTCCTTGAAGCAAGCGGGTAAGTCCAAACTGCCCCTCCACTGCTCATGGACCCCAGGCCAGGTGGAGAAACGCTTCATGTACCTCCTCCTCCTTTGAAGAGGAACATGGGAGCCATTTGGGACAATCCACAATCCTTCTTGGAAGGAAAAATGTTAAATTCCACAGCAGCACTTGCAAGGTCCACAGAGGGACCTGGTGCTCCTGTGATGCATTTGGTGTGAAGGCCCCTGACGGTGACAGGACTGTACCAGACACAGGCTTTGAGAAAGGCTGGTGCTGTGGAGATCTGTGTTCCTCTCCCCCCTTCTAAATCCTGTGCCAGAGACCTTGTGCTACCCCATCACAGTATTACTTGAGATCAAAAATAAATAGAGGGGGATGGTTGAAAAATAAATAGAGGGGGATGGTTCTGCTCAAATGTTTGTGGCCTTGGTCTTATGGTACATGGATGCTCGAAGCAGCCAGTGCTGACCCAGTGGCAGGGGTGATGGGTGACTGGTTTTCTGTGCCTCCTTCCACCCAGGATCTGAGCTGGGCAGGCTGCTTTGGGTCCCTTCAGCTGTGAAAACATTTATTCCCAGGAGCCAGTCCTCTTGCTTGCAGTTAGTGTTTGAGGGGTCAGTGCACGAGCACCCCACTCACAGCCCTTCCTGCAGAGCCAGCCTGACACTCCTCTCTGTGCCCAGAAGCTGACAAGTTGCCATGTGTCACCTCTGCTCCCATCCTGCAGCTCTCGCATCGTTCCTTCTCGCTGCTCTGTTTTGACTTGGCCTCTCTCAACCTGCCCCAGTGGGTGATGGTGCTCATCCTTCTCCAAAAGAGAGAAATGGTGCACTAGAGCATGGAAAATTGATGACATGCTTGTTTGGTGCAGTCAGATGGCAATAAAGGCCTGAGCTCATTCATATCCTGCTGGGGACTTGTTTTCCTTCTGTGGTTATTTGTCAAATGCTAATGAGCGGAAGCAATTTGCTCCTCTAGCTTTGAGAGCAGGAGACAAGGAGGGGGCTGGGGAGAGAGAAGGCCACCTGCATGGGGCCTGGTGGGTATAGCTATCAACCTCTTTTGTTCCAGCTGTTGTTTTAACGGCTGGGATTGCCTCGTTCCCAGAAAGCAGTTTTTTTCTGGTGTTACTCTGCTTCCTCTTGAGTTTTTCAATGATGCTTGTGAAGCTGCAATGCAGCTGCCTGGGAGGGGTGGCCCACAGAAGACTGGGGCAGATATTTCTGCAGTGCCATAGCAAGGCAGTCAAACAGCCAGAGTGAGCCAAAGCACAAGGAGAATATTGTGAGAAGATGTCCCAACGTGTCTCTGAAACATGCAGCTGGTGTGTTACTACTTCTGGTTTAACATAGGTGAATTGTTGGCATGAACTTGTTTCCTATTTGCATGTGGTCATGCCTGTGGTGAATCACATGCTTCTAGAAGAAGACAGCCCCTGTCTCTTACTCCAACCTTGTTGTCTGGTTGTATCTCTGCTTGGGGAACGTGGATGGAAAGATCCATAACCAAGCGTGTGGGTCTTGGTGTGATCCTCAGCACCCAAGGAGCGTGGCACAGAGCAATGCAAGTGGCTGCTCTTGGTTTGCTTCATGCTGGGAGATCACTGGCCACAGAGCTGACTCGAGTTCTGCCACCAACTAGAGGAGCTTGGGCTAAATACTTGGCCCTTTCCCTAAGGAGAAGAGAACTGGGTCTTTCTATAGTGCTTCTCTTCCATGAGAAGATCCCTGAGCAAGCGTTTAGCCTAGGCAGACCCTGCAAAATCAGAATGTAAAGAACCAAATTTTTCCTAAAAAAAAATGGAGCAATGAGGGGCCCAGGAAATTTAACTGGATGTGGTTCTTGGTATTTCAGGAACATCCAGTGCTGTAGATGGGCACAAGTACCCTGACCCCTGTGTCCTGCACAGAGGAGAGCTTTGCTGTAGGCTGCAGTGGCTGGGTTAGTGCAGGAGCAGAAACCTGAGTTTTGGTGCCACATGGAGCTGTTCCTGCTCCTGGTTTGTAGTAATATCCTCTCACAAGCCAAGTGTCCCTGGCGAGCAGGTTCCTTCTTGGGGCAGCTCTGGAATAGGTGGGGTGCTGGGGTCCATTGGCAGCGGTGACACTGCTGTGTGGTGGGGTAAAGCAAAGTCACTGTGTTCTCCTAAAGCAGCTTGTGCTCATCTGTTGCATGTGGATTTAATTTGGAAGGCTGTGAAAACACCCTGCTGATCTTTTGTAGAGCCACTGAAAACACTCCTGGCTCCAGACCCATTGATCCTGAATAGCTTTTAATGAGGGGCTAATGTAGATGGTTAAACACAGGACAGGCAGTTTCCTGCCTGGTATCCCTGAGTGCTCTCCTGGTCTGGTAACTCAGCTCTGGGTCATGGTGTCTAAACAAACCATGTCAAGATGTTTGTCCTGGGGATGAGTAAGCACAGAGCTTGTCCCTGCCACCAAGGTGGAGCTGGTGTTGACAACTAAGCAGAGAGAAGAGTCAGTGCTCCAGCAGATCCTCTGGGTTTTGGGGACAGCAGATGGTTTCATGATGCCAGTGACAGCGAACATGCAGGAGCTGGGGGAGAAGAGCTTTGGGGTTTTTTTTGTTTGCTTCTACCTGGTCTCCCTGTGTTACCTTTTTGCTGAAACCAGAGCTTAGCACACAGCATCCTGCACCCAGAGATTGACTCCAGAGCACTGAGGGAGCAGCAAGCTGCAGAAAGATTCATGAGATATTTATGTGAGGGGCTGACTGGTGTGAACGTGTGGTTTGGGTCCATCCCTTGGCACTACTAGGAGTAGCACAGACCTCAGCAGGGTGCAGTAAAGGTGACACTGTGAGCTGCATTGGTGTAACAGCACTGGCTGGGATGCATCTTACTGGAAATAAACTTCTCATGTCCTGCACTGGCTTGAGTCCTTCTGACAGTGCTGAGTGAGGAACCTTCTCTGGAGGGACTAAAACCTGCTGAGCAGGCTCGATGCTGCTCTGAACATGTGCCCTTCTCAGCTCTGCCCCCCTCGCTGCTCCGGGTGGTGAGGTAGCTGACAACTCTAATTTCCAACCACAAAATGACGGTGTTTTTGTTACATAAACATCTGCATTTGTGCTTTGCCTGTTTAATTTCAAAAGAAATGTAATAGCTGAGTTTAAAGTTCAGCAGCATTTACTAGAGACTCCCTGGAAGATCAGAGCCACCATCTGCACTGCACAGTCTTTGTCCTGAAAAGCCCAAGAAGAAGAAAAGATGGGGAGGAGGAAGAGAGAGAGAGAGGCAGATTGAGGAGAGGGGGACTGTTGTGTGTGCAGTTGTGATGAGATCAGGTGCAGAGCTCCAAAGTCTTGTCCCTTGGCTCTGGGTGTACAAGGCTCTGCAGCTGCTGGGTTATGATGCCATCCTGATGGGGTGCTGACTTTTTGTGCTGTACTTGGGTAGGGTGCTGGGTTATCTGGTCTTCTGGGGAGGGAGATGAGCTGTCTGGAGGTAATGAGGGGAGGGGGCTCACCTACCTGCTGGCCAACTTTCAGTTAAGAGTTCCTTTTAAATGCTTCATGTGAGTTAAAACCTGGTTCAGTGAAAATATGTGGCATCTACCACTGAGCTGCTGGTCAGGTTTCAGTCCTGTAATCATTTGTGTTAATTGAGCCTTGAGAGGAAACAGTTACCATGTCTCCATCAGTACCATCTCCCTACTGAGCACAGACTCTCCTCTGCTTTGCTCACCGAGCAGTTTCACATGGTAGATACTGTCAGACATTGACTGGTCTGTCCAAAACTACCTGGTTTCTCCTCTGTCTACTAGAGGACACTTATTTTTTAAGGTGTTCTCACTCTGGACAATATCTCTATGCAGATGTGGCACTTAATAGGTTTATTCTGGTTTGTAGTCCTCCTCTGAAGCCATCCCTGGAGCTCTGCAAGTCCCTCTTGGAGATGAGGAGGCTGGGGAGGATGGGGATGGGGAAGCAGGTAGTAGCCATTCAAGCCAGTACTGAGCTGGGTTGTACTGGTGCTGCATCAGTGCCATATGTTGGTCACCTGAGCTTCAGCTGGACAAAGGCTTCCATGTGCCCTGAGCTGTCCCATAGCTGCACACAGCCACTGGATAGGGGGTTCTGCTTGGGGGTGTGTTGGGGGTATGTTACAGCTCACCCATACAGAGCCAGCATCGCGGCAGTGGCTCTCTGAACATCTCTGAAGCAGATGTTAGAGATGGTTCATCCTCATTTTCCAATGCAGCTACCCCCAGTGTGGGACACAGCAGCTCCTTGTGCTCCACAGTGCTGGCACAAGAGTGCCTGAAACAAGGAGACAACCTTCTCTACCACTGCTGGAGGGGATTTAGGCAGGTAGAGTATAAATATCCAACTCAAAAGTTGGCTGAGACACCAAAGCAACTTCTCCGTGCTTGCAGTAAGCACCATGGGCTCTCATGGTCATGAGTCACAGGGTTTCTCAAACTGGCTTTGAAAGCTCAGGTGAAGGGGGCTAGCAGCAGATCCAGACATGACAAAATGAATGTGTTGGGCATCTGGTGTTCACCACTGGCCCCGCCACAGCAGCACTTGCTGTTATGAACAGAATATCACTGTAAGAAGAGGGGGTGAAAGCTGCTGCCAGGTCCAGAAGAGGCTGGCAGAGCGCTGGGGGCACTTACTGCTTCTCAGACACACAACAATGAGGTTTATTTATTTATGGGGATCTTGACAATGTCTATAAATATCTGAAATGTGGAGGCCAAATGGATGGGGCCGGGCTCTTGTCGGTGGTGCCCAGTGACAGGACAGGGGGCAATGGGCACAAACTGGGACACCAGAAGTTCCAGACAAACTTTACTGTGAGGGTGATGGAGCACTGGAATAAGATGCCCAGAGAGGTTGTGGAGTCTTCTTCTCTGGAGAGATTCCAAACCCTCCTGGATGCCATCCTGTGCAATGTGTTCGAGATGGACCTGCTTTGGCAGGGGGGTTGGACTGGATGATCTCCTGAGGTCCCTTCCAACCCCACCAGTCTGGGATTTATATGGAACAAACTAAAACAGTTCCTGCAATTAAAAAAATTAATTCTTAAAAAAATTGCTGCCTGTGTGGGTCAGTACTGGTGGCAAACATGGTCCCAGCACCTTGGTGCTACTGAGATGACTTATTTCAGTAGGTGAGTGGATACTAGAAGTGTTGGCAACATCACAAGTTCAGGAGAGAGCGATGAAGGGCCGGACTGTGCTGGTTAATGAATCCAGCTCTTAGGGATGGAGTCTGCACTTAGTTGTTGACCAAGTGTGAGGGGGGGAAAATTTGAGAGCAAGGTAGAAGTATCTAAAGAGCTTGATCATGTGTCAGAGAGGAAAAGCTGGTTTGGATGCACCGATAAGATGTTACAGGGATAAAGGAGAAGATATTAATCGGTGGAAAGTAAATCTGAGCATCAAGAAACATTTTCTGACAAGAAGATCCATCAGGATGTGGAACAGGGGAAATAGTGGAAGTCCCATTAGCTAGTCACTGAACACTGGATCAGAAAATGTACTGGAGGGAACAATCCTCTACAGGCAGGAAGAAATTGGGATGAGCTAATAGGACTTTCCCATATCTAATTTCTGCAATTCTGAGTTCCATTAGGGAAAATAGTACTTTGAATTTCTTTCTCTGGCCAATGTAATTTCTAGTTCAGCCAGTGTTCTGTG
This sequence comes from Antrostomus carolinensis, assembly GCF_000700745.2. Taxonomy (NCBI): domain Eukaryota; kingdom Metazoa; phylum Chordata; class Aves; order Caprimulgiformes; family Caprimulgidae; genus Antrostomus; species Antrostomus carolinensis. The sequence continues at coordinate 42,965 of NW_010336055.1, forward strand.
GAAAACTGAAAAACACTGAATGCAGAAGCACTTTGCTTCTGCTGTTGACATTTTTGGTGGTCTTTTGTCGAACATCACTCTCTGAAATGAGAAGGAAGTCATCTCCTTGCTTGCAGATTACACGCAGCCGTAAATATTCCTCTGCACATTATAAAAATGTGGCTCAGTGATCAGCTACGTGATGACTAAGGTGAAAAAAACCCCCAGCTCATTCTCCATGGTCTGGTAAGTTCTGAGCTTTTGTCCTTTCTCTGCTGTCAACGGGAGGTTGCATTAATCAGTGTCTACTCGTGCTCAGTCTGTTTGTACAATGGGCAAAATGCACCATCATCTCCCTTAACTGTTCCACCAAGCCAAACTAACTGTGAACTAACCTTGCAGCTGAACATCCTGTTGCAAGCACCCATCTTCTTTTCTCTCTTGGATGTGAGACACTAAAATGAGCAGCAGAGGGTTAACACTGTCTTACAGAAAACCTGCTGGTCACTCAGCTTCTGCTTCACCCTCCTGCAACCTCCCCTTGTCAGCTGGACAGGTAGGATGCCAATAACCCATCAAAACAAATTCTCCAAGGAGAACATTGTGGTCCAAGGAACAGGGCTTTGTGTTGCAGAGCCCTTGAGGCTGCTGGATTTTATCCAGCCATGGTGGGACAGGCTGGATGTTCCTGCCTGGCAGTTGTTTGGGCATTGCTGGCAGGATTGTTGTTGCTCTCACAGCCTGTTTCATAGCGGGTGTGTCTCAGCAGCAACAATTAGTTGCAAATAAGCTTTTCTTCAGTGTTCTCAGCAGAAACCCACTGGAAATCTTTCCAGGTCCCAGGGAAACCAGGGCACCAGCAGCTGTGTAGGGCATGTCCTGCCCTCCTGCGTGGGCTCAGCTGAGTTCCCAGAAGTGCCCGGTGCTGTGTAACCCTGTCCTTGTAATGTGATTTTTGGAGAGTTGCAGGCAGCACTGAACAACCCTGAAGATCTTGCCTGTGCCTCTGGCAGCTCTGGCCACATTTTGCTGTGGCTGTAGGGCTTTTCTCTAGACTATTGTCTGTTCTTGCAGCAAAATTACCTTCCTTGGGGTGGTGTTTGCTGGCTCCTTTCCCAGCTCAGCCACAGCACTTTAGTCTGTGCCATCATACCCATCTGCACAGTTTGACTCTGTCAGGACCCTTGCCCATACCCCTCTATCTTTATCACTTGACATTATAATGTCTACAGAATCCCAGAATTGCCTCAATTAAAAAAGTCCTTTAAGCTCATCGAGTCCAACCATGAACCCAACACTGACCAGTCCCCGACTAACCCATGTCCCTCAGCACTGTGTCTACACGACTCTTCAATCCCTCCAGGGATGGGGACTCCACCACTGCCCTGGGCAACCCCTTCCAATGCCTCAGAACCCTTTCAGCAAAGAAATTCTTCCTCACATCCCATCTCAACTGCCCTGGCCGCAACTTGAGGTCATTTCCTCTGTCCTGTCCCTTGGTCCTTGGTTGAACAGACCCACCCTCACCTCTCTCCACCCTCCTCCAAGGGACTTGGACAGAGCCAGAAGGTCTCCCCTCAGCCTCCTTTTCTCCAGGCTCAACAACCCCAGTTCTTGAGCATCTGATGGAGAATTTGGGGAGGGTGCTTCTTCCACTAATTTGTAGAAATGTCCATAATCTCACACTCCTCTCTAGGGCTGTATTAACTTAATAAAATAAGGCTCTAGTTGTCATATAATAGTTATGCTGGGTACTCCTACCTCTGCCTTCTTAGCTCTGTGTATGAAAGATTATAATCTCCTTAGATAAGAAATGAGAGGCAAACCATACGTGTGTGTCTTCACAAGTAATCTTCAGGATCTGCACAAACATCTGACGGGAAAAGGGTCATGATTTTCACTCAAAAAAAACCCCCCAACAAACCCAAACCCCAAAAAAACCAAACCCAACCTTACTAACTTTCCACCTGCCCTACAGATCTCAACAACTTTTTCAATTCCAATGTTATCTGTTCCAGAGCCACACACTGAGAGTTTTCTAATGAGCTGGAGAAGAGGCAGGTAGAAGCAGGATAGCAGATGGGCAAGGAGAAGCTGAATAATCTGTTCTTCACTAGGCTCAACCCATCATTATTTTGTTAGCTAACAGACTTCTGCTGAAAGATTATTTAGAAGCTTTTCAGAAGCATAAATAAGCTGGGGTTTTTTTAAAAGATATTAAGGATTTAAAATACTCAGCTGGCTTCACTCTTCTTTTTGGCCAAAATGAGAGAGAACCTGGGCAAAATGTGGTCGTTTTAGGCACCTCAGATGCAGAAAGACTCTCTCTGAGATTTGAGTTTGGGGTTTGAGTCAGTGACTGATAGATGATGGGTCTGGTATCTCTTCAAGAGTTGTCTGTCATCTGCTTTTCTGTCCAGTTAATTGTTGACATGCAACAACAACTCTAGGTGCTTGGGGAGTGTGACTGGTTTTGGTCAAATCCTTGTAAAATAATGTTTGAGACTATGTTCACTAATATTACCCAGATGCTTGAGTACCTGCAGTTGGTGGATATCGTAACCCCAGAAAAGGCAGCTCCGTGGTTTTGCTGCTCAGATGTTTCTGCTTTGTAATTTTGTGGCTCATCCCAGCGCTGCCCAACCTGGGGCCGTTCTCACAGCCCTGGGCAGAAACCAGCACATCCCATCAACTCCATCCCACTGCAGCACTGGTGGAGCTCTGAGTAGCCCTGCCAAGGCTCCCAGCAGATGAACTGCAAGGCTCAATGTTCTACTTTGAGCTCTTAACTCTCCCAACAGAGGATTTTCCAGGTATGTGTCCAGGAAGGCTTTAAAATTGCTCATCTGCTTTGTGCTCTCAGCTGGGATCCCTGGCAGGCAGCCAGTGATTCCCCCAAAGAGCTGGGACCTTTCCCTGGCCCTTCCCAGACTTTACCCCAAGTTTTGCCCAGGGTAAGGAGAACTTCAAGCCTTGCAAATGTGCTGATGGTGAATGTGCTCTGCACCCAGGTGCCACCTTTCAGTTCTTCTCTATTTCTAGGCAGCTGAGGGATGGCATCGGGGATACAGATGAAGAAGTTGAAGGATGCAGAGAGCTCATGGCACGGTGATGTCATAGGCTGTAGTTCTCCCCAGTAACATGTTTGCTGTCACCTCATGCTGCATGTGACACTAAGTATGTTGCATCTTTAGATGATCTAGGATGGGCCTCAGAAAAATTGTCGTCATGTTTTGTTATGGCCAATGAGGCTCAGAACTGAAGCTTCCTGTGCTGTTCTAAAATCCTGGGGAATTTTCAGATAAATTCAGCATTATCTGAAGCCTCTTACCCCGTTTATTGTGCCAGACTCCTAAACCCCTTTGAGTTAATAACTCACTGCAATAGTTGTGTGTTGTCTTGTCCCCTCAGGGGCACCCAGGAGATGAAGTGATTGCTTTCTGATGTACTCAAGGATCATTCAGAATACAAAGAGCTATGTGTATGTCCCAAGGTACAAGTGACTGGTCTTACCTAAAGTTTCAGCTTCTGTAGCATTCATAATGTGTGGCTGATGTGCATCTGTCCCTGCTAAAGGAATTGTGTCATCAGTTGAGGGACATTTATAAAACCTCCTGCCATCTCTTCAGGTCCAGATTATCCTTGCAGTTGCTCTTAGTTTCAGTTCTATGAGGGCTTGGGGGGTTTTTTATGTGCTTGGGAGTAGTGTCCAAGTACTGGGTTGCTGCAAAGGATCATTGGGTTCTGATGCACTTGCAGAAGGTGCTGGATGAATCATCTGCTCAGCTCAGGGTCTGGCTAAGGACATGGGGAGGTCATTAACACCTTTAACACCTATTGCCTGCAAAGGTGAGGAGAGGTCTGTGTGCTGATAGCATCTGTCATGCAGGACATGTTTGTATTGCATGGGGCAGTGATCTTCAAAGAAGTTTGGTCACCAGAAATGGCATTAAGTGCATTAATATTGCATTCTAGATGACTTCAGCCAGATGTTTCCAGTCCCTAAGCCAGCTCAGGTATCTCTGTGTGGTGACCATAGCACAGAGGCAGGCTTTGATCAGAAGAATTGCAGAAAACCAGGCACCCTGATCCTGTTGGATGTCAGAGGCTGTTGTGCAGGCTAGCTTAGGAGGCTTCAGTCCTGTGAGACTTAGGAAGCCAGATCATAGAATGGAATCACAGAATCCCAGACTGGTTTGGGTTGGAAGGGACCTTAAAGCTCATCCAGTCCCAACCCCCCTGCCAGCAGCAGGGACACCTTCCACTAGACCAGGTTGCTCAAAGCCTCATCCAACCTGGCCGAGAACACTTCCAGGGAGGAGCAGCCACAGCTTCTCTGGACAACCTGGGACACTGTCTCACCACCCTCACAGTGAAGACTTTCTTCCTAATATCTCATCTAAACCTCCCCTCTTCCAGTTTAAAGCCGTTTCCCCTTGTTCTGTCACTATCTGCCTTTGGCCAAAGTCCCTCCCCAGCTTTCTTTTAGGCCCCCATCTCTGTCTAAGCTGCCACCGTATGAACTGGGAGACGATGGCAATTAGCAACCCTGTTCTTTTCACCAGTCAGGAGCAGTTTGAGCTGATGCTTCACCAGGATCTTTTTGAAAATGCTCTGTTAGAT
>NW_010336055.1:47600-55527 GCF_000700745.2 Antrostomus carolinensis
TACACTTGCTACTCACTAAAGTAGCCACAAGGAGGTGGGAGATGGTTCTTGTCTTGCCAAGGGCACGTTTAACATCCCCTGGAAAGATCTTCCCAGCTCTGTAGGAAAGGGCTAGAGCGGTGGTGAGCTACACTGTGTCTGACTGGAGCCAAGGGATGCACTGGCAGTTCCTGGCATTCAGGTTAGAACCGAGGCAAATAAAGGAGGAAGCTCAGAGCCTTTTACACTGATCTCCAACTTGACAGCAAAGTTTATGGAGCATCAGTTGTCCTGTTTGGAGTTTTAAAAGCCCAAAGATGAATTTGAGCTTGAAATCTCATCTGCAACAAGGAGAGGGATTCTGCAGGATCCATCTGAGCTTCTGAAAGTGCAGGTGTAAAAACCTGTCCTGATGGTAAGTGACAGGCCAGACCTTGATAGGTCTTCATCAGAGTGAGAGGGCAAACTTTGCCTCATCATTGTTGTTCACCATTTCTTTGAACACTGTTTCAAAGCAGAGTGAGACTATGGGTGTCTTTTATGAGGATTAAACATAAACTTCAGACTGTGCAGGATTACTGGAAAAATAGGACATTCCTGAAGAGAAAATTCTGAAGAGGAAAATGAATACAACTGGGGAGGCAGGGGAAGGTGAAGACTTGGACTTTACCAGCTCTGCTCATCTTGCAAAAGCTTATTAGCTCTGATGGTTAATGTGTGTTTGCATGTGACCAGCCTGCGTTCGGGCAAAGCGTGTGACTCGCCAGCGGAGATGGAAGTTTGTGTTCACAGTCAGTCATTTCCTATGTGAAAAGGGCTGTTCTGAGTGCTGAGATGCCCCACGAGCAGCTTGCTCTCTCTATTTTCCACGTATGAAACTGAGGCATAAAGAAATAACGGGCTCGATCTGCACAGGGCTTTTTGTTTCTTTTTAAAAAGACCAGTAAAGGCTTTTTGTTCCAATTATTTGAATAGGATTTAGGGAATCACACACAGAATCACACAGAATGTTAGGGCTTGGAAGGGACCTCAAAAGATCATCCAGTCCAATCACCCTGCCAGTGGAGGAACCTAAATGAGATCACACAGGAAGGTGTCCAGGGGGGTTTTGAATGTCTCCAGAGAAGGAGACTCCACCCCCTCCCTGGGCAGCCTGTCCCAGGGCTCTGGCACCCTCACTGGAAAGAAGTTTCTTCTCAAGTTTAAGCAGAACCTCCTGTGTTCCAGCTCACACCCATTGCCCCTTGTCCTACCATTAGGCATCACTGAGAAGAGCCTGGCTCCATCCTCCTGACATTCACCCTTTACATATTTATAAACATTAATGAGGTCAAGTAGAGTTGTCTAAGACCTTGTCTAAGTCCATGCTTTATCCTTCCTACCTCCATTACAGGGGCTATAACTCTGTTTGCTGGCTCTCTATGGAGTTTGTAGAAAGCTGCCCATGTTCTCCATGGCCTTTGGTATCTGCTTTATGTTCTGGGCTCTCTCCAGCCTGGCCTCCTGTCTCTGCTCTGCCCATTCCATTCCAGACCCAGCAGAGCCTTTCCTGGCATCTCTGGAGATATTACAAGACTAAGTGAGCACGTTCAGTGATCAAAACGGTGTTTAAAAATGTATATTTGTGCACCAGTGAGGAAAGGACTAAACAAGTATTATATTTTTAATTCCTGACGTAGTCTGGTTGATACAGCCCCTCTAATGCTACTCTAAAACAGAGATTCCTGGGAAAGCAAGTGCTGAACTAAGTGTGTGGGGCTTTAAATGACTTGGTGACAGTTTATCTGTGTTTTTATGTATTTCCAGTCCTCCAGATTAATTTTCTGCATTGCCCCTTGATAGTACCTGCCCTGCTAAAAAGTGCTTCATTTATCTTCCTGTTCCCAGTCGTGGTACTCAACTCAGATCCACACAATTGTTAGAGTTGGAGGGGAAAAATAATATATATATATATATATATATATCAGTGGCATCCTTTGCCACTGGCATCTCCGCTTTTGTGCTGCTGGTCCCACCTGCTCAGGGTTTGCGTGTCTCAAAGCCTGGCTTAGCTGACACATCTGTTGGCCTTCCTGATTTTTGTGGCCCTCTCGGATTTTTGTGGCTCAAGGCAAGTTTTACATCACTGGTTGAGTGAGTTTAGATCATGTACAGAGCCTGGTGCTACAGAGTTTTTCTGTTCCACATGAAGCCGGTTGCTTTACGGGGCAGTACAGAGACTGTGGTGTGATCCTCACTATCTACAGAGTTCTCAGGAAACCCTCTTTCTGGTTAAGGTCTGAATGGGAATTAATGTTGTAAAAAGTCATTAAATACCCACATGTATATACGTGTGGATTCTAAATACCCCTGGGGTATCCTCCATAATTTCTTTAGAAAATCATATTTCTGAGAGCTTTTTCAGAGACTTGGGCCCCTCCTCTTATCAAGAGGAAAAACGATGATGAAAGGTTGAAAATCTAAAGATCAGAAATCTATCAGAAAGCACAACTTTGTAGATGAGTTTGTTCATCCCCCTGCCAGCAAAGGAGCCTTCTGCCTGATCCCTTCTCCAGTCCTCTCTCCAATTCCACCCATGGGATGGGTTTCCATCGCGTCCCCGCAGCGTTTATTCCACACTCTAATAGATCTGCCCGTTAGGGAATGTTTTCTGAGGTTGAATCTCAACTTTCCTTTGTTCTGGTTTATTCCAATAACACCACAGACTGTCCTTGAATCGATGGGACTTGGAACTGTGTGTTTTCACAGAAAAATGCAGAGCAGGAACAGACAAGATGACAAAGAAATGAAAGGAAGTAATAGTGAGTTTGCCAGAGGCCTCTCTGGTTTTTTGAGTATACTCACAGAATGTTGGGGATTGGAAGGGACCTCAAAAGATCATCCAGTCCAACCCCCCTGCCAGAGCAGGAACCTAAATGAGATCACACAGGAAGGCGTCCAGGCGGGTCTTGAATGTCTCCAGAGAAGGAGACTCCACACCCTCCCTGAGCAGCCTGTCCCAGGGCTCTGGCACCCTCACTGGAAAGAAGTTTCTTCTCAAGTTTAATGGTAGGAAATCTCTGAAGTCCTTCTCAAGTGTTTGGAGCATTATTCAGCAGGTGCCAGGTCTCCTACAACTTCCCACTGAGGTTTGCAGGCATTTTAAAGAGAAACTTCCAGAGGAGACAAGTTTTGATGTCATGTCCAGAAGTAAAGGGAAGAGAACGTTTGGCTCTGAATATTGGGACTACAAGGGCATCATTTCAGCATCTTCTGACCTTTCTAAATCCATCCCCAACTTCAAAAAGAATATGATGCCCCCTAACACCAGGTTGTTGGGGGTTTTTTTTCCCTGAACCAAGGGAGTAATGGTTAGAAAAGCTACAGCGGTCACACAATGAATTAATCTGGGCTTATTAACACCAACATTTCACAGGATCTCCCCTCCTGCCACTAAACCCCTTTGATGCTGCTGAGATGTGCAGAGAGGTAGGAGACAAGGAACAAAGCAGCCATGTCGCGTTAACAGCCACCGAAAACACCGACAGCCAACAAAAAACAAGTGCCTCTTACCTGGTTTGCAGATGGGCAGAAGGTCTCGTCAGGGCTTCGTTACAGCAGTTTTGAAGAAAGGAAGGAAAGAAGAGGGGACAATGTTCTTTGAGTGAGAAACACGATGATTTGGGAAGATGAGAGGAGAACAGGCCACACCATCCAGTGAGCTGTCTGGCATTCGCTAACCTCCGTTTGCTGGTTTCTTTGAAATGTGACCTATTTCCTTGTTGCACAGGAAAGGAAAGAAGAGAAAATAAAAGCTGTGTAGCTCTGAAGAGTGAAAGAGCTCTGAGATCTTCTCAGTGTCAGGGCATGGGACTTCTATGGAGGAAAACACATCAGGAAGGTGGTGAAGAGCTGTTGTTATTGAAACAAACGTGTTGGGGGAAGATGCTGCCTGGAGAGCAAAGTTCTCTTCAAGGAGACGTGAGCCTTTTGCACAAGTATCTCCACCATGCCATGGTGTGTCCCTTGGAGGTCGCAGGGTGGCAAGGAGAGCTTAGTTTCTTTGGATTTGCCACATCCAGGCCAGAGGCTACTGAGAAAGGACCTCTGTGTAGGGCTATTTTGGAGTGATGGTTTGTGAAGGTCAAGACCTTGGCTCAGTAAACCAAGAAGCTTCTCCTAGACTGTTTTCCTGCTCTGCTTTCTGATTAGTTCTTTGTAGTGCCACCATGGCTGTAACATGAATAGCTGGGCTGGGAACCATCCACCACCAGGCCCACCAAAGAGTGCTTAGTTTTGGGCAGGATTTTCAGCTGCTCCTCAGGGACACGTCTCCCTTTCCAGAAGGGAAAAGTTTCCATGTTTCATTACCAGCCATAGTTAACAGCTCAGTGTCACTTGACAACTCATTAGCCTGGAAGAGATGGGTGAAGGGTCAGTGTTGGTGACTGAGGAGAATGGTCAACTCTTGGTGAGTGGGGAGAATGGGTACAATGCTGTGAGTTCTTTTTGCTGGATGCAAAGAGGTGCCCCCAACAAAATGGATGGAGAATCCCAAAGTGTCTTGCTGTTGTAGGCAGAACAGTGCTGTACTGTAGGAGTTGGGACTAGTGCCCTCATCATGGTAGGTTGAGCTTGCTGATGTTCAAGACTGATTGGAATAAAAACATACAGTAATAGGGGTTAGATATGCAAAATACAGGCTATCCTTGAGCGTTACTCAACCGTATGGCATTTCATTGCCCAATCTCCCTGAGGAGCCCTTTGTTTACATTTCAAGATGGAGCTGTAGATGATGTTTACTCAGAAATCTTCCATATTAAAGGTTTTTCTAAGCACAAGGTGAGATCCCAAGATAGAAGGGATGAGTCACTTGGGCAGTTTACAACGATGAAAATGCAGCATCCCGACACACCCAACCTTGTAGTAGGAGCAGAGCTCTCAGTCCTGAGCCCTCCACAAAGCTCATCTCCATATTTGTCCTTTGCCCAAAATCATCACAAAGTTTAGGCAACTTGATGACCAAGCTGATCAACAGTGATGATCAACAATGATCTTGGTAATGGCTTTCTGCCAACTGTGCTTTCACACCAGCTGTGGCTCTTTCAAGCTGGAGTTACAAGTTTGGGAGATGCCAATCCAATTTTATCTAACACCTGGGATTAATTAAACTGACTTTTACTGTTGGGCAATTAGTTTACATGTCTCTACACTAGTGGAAAAAAAAAAAAAAAAAACAAAAACAACAACCAAAAAAGCATTTGTTTACAGTTGGTTTCACTTGCAGGTTCTCAACCTGGAGTATTTGGGCTACAAACAAAGTGGAATATTTGTTTATTACAGCAGTAGCTGAAAGGCTGAATGAAGCGTGGTTGTGTAAGGTACTGTAGGACCATAAAAAGGGTTAGTCTGTGGCTAAGTAGCTAGTCCCAACATGGACTTGGGACCAAGCTCTGATGTAGAGCCAGAGCTGGGAACTTTGCCTAAACCCTGCAGTTTGGACACAGCAAGAGAGTTTTTTCTTTTTTCTTTTCTTTTTTCTTTTTTCTTTTTTCTTTTTTCTTTTTTCTTTTTTCTTTTTTCTTTTTTCTTTTTTCTTTTTTCTTTTTTCTTTTTTTCCTTTTTTCCTTTTTTCCTTTATCCTTTTTTCCTTTTTTCCTTTTTCCTTTTTCCTTTTTCCTTTTTCCTTTTTCCTTTTTCCTTTTTCCTTTTTTCTTTTTTCTTCTCTTCCCTTCTCCCTTCTCCTTCTTTTTATATGTACAAAATGGTCATACAAAATTACCCCATCAGACCTCAGCACCATTCCTTATGTGTTTTAATGGCAACCAGGACAGAGTTTGCAGCCTTTACAAGATTTAAAATGAGCACTGGCCTCAGTGTTGTACAAGCTGGTGCTGCAGCTGAGTGTGCAGGATGCATTTTGGGCATGAACCAGCACCACCGAGAAGGGATGGGGACAGATTTTGTGCTTCTCTTTGTGCTTCTCCAGGGTTTGGTGCATCATCCCTGCAGAGTTTCTATCATCAGCCTGGTGCTGAGCTGGGAGCTGGCAGGATGTGAGCGTGGAGCCTCTGCCATGTGTAGCCACAGGAGGGTGCAGTGTCACCGGGCTGCTGAGCTCCAGGGACTGGGTCCTGCTGTGGTGCTGAGCACAGAGCTCCCTCCAGCCCAGCATGAGTGAGGATGCAGGAGAGCTGGTGGGAGAGGTTTTTACTTGTCTCCTGGAAATGCATCCTCATCTCTTCATCCTAAAAAGAGAGGAAGGAATGGGTTGGTGTTGTTTGATGTTGGAGATGGAAGTGTAGTATCTGTCGGTTGCCTGTGAAACCCTTTTTTTTCAGGCAGAGTCCAATTCCCTCTGCCTCTTCTCTGATCCCTTTACCTTTCCTCATTATCTAGGCTTTTGTATAAGTGATGGAGGCCTTGGCTTGGGACAGTGTGTGCAGCTCTGAGGTGGCTCCATCACCCCTTCAGAGACAGCTCCAGACTGGATTAAGAATCACAATGTCAGGGATTGGAAGGGACCTCAAAAGATCACCTAGTCCAATCCCCCTGCCAGAGTATGAACACCTGAGACTTGGGAACCTGAGCAGGAACACAAGACTTGAGTTTTTTGAGCTGAGGAGTTTCCCTGACCTGGTATGAGTATGAGAGGGTCCTCAGAGCAGTACTGGGCTTGGGTTCAGGGCTGGTGAGGGAGGCATTGCCCTCCCCCCCCCCCCCCCTCCCCAGGCACACAGATTGTGTGTCCTTGTCAGGAGTCTCTAACACTGTATTTACCATCCAAGAGGCTCTGGAGACTCTGCACATCAGGGAAAAGCAAATTTCCCTGGAAAAGGAGAGGGACAAGCAGCCCAGAGCTGCTCACTGCTGAGCAGGGAAGAGGAGTGTCTGCAGCCTCCGTCCTCATCTTCATTATTCACCGAGTGTGTTTGGAGACAAAGCTTCAGCAGACAGAAAGCCCCTGCTATGGCACCGGGCCATGCTTTGAGCAATTAAGTCTTTCCCTGGCCAGAAGTGGCACCATTCAATTAAAACCCCAAATACTTTGTTTAGTTGCTCTTTTATGTATGTGCTTTTGGGGGCTCAGACAATGGCCAGCATGGCCTGGGGAGGAAGGAAACCGCTCATTCCACCCAGCCAGGGAACCAGCCCAAAAAAATCCAGCCCAGCAATTGCAGTCCCTTTGAACTCTGTTTTTAAATGGAGAGCCAGTGAACTCCGTTTTTAACTGGAGAGCCAGGCTTTGCCAGTGCCTGTAAGGAAGAGTGAGCCTTGTGCTTGTGTTGGGATGACCTGGAGCTGGAGCAGCACTGGGAGTGGAGCTGGAGGCTGGGAACTCCCACTCTCAGGCATCTCCTTCTGGAAGCAAAGGATGGTTTCCCGTGTTTTCTCAGGGTTGTGAGGATGAGGATGCCTACCAGGTGATACCAAGTACTTGGAGACCAGTGGAGGCTCAGGAGGTCTCTCCTGGGCATCTCCTGCTTGGGTCTCACTGCTGCTCCATCCGAGGAGTGCAGCTCAGAGGGCTTCAACAAGGGTTTACACAAATTCATGGAAGAAAATGAATTGTGGCTGTTAAATGCAAAGATCCAGCTTCTGGTTTAGGTTCAGCCCTGCACTTCGTTTGCTGATAGCAGAGGGTGTCCCACAAAAAGTACCACAGCTTCTTGCTTTTTTTCTTCATCCCTTTTCTTAGGCACACCATGGCCAGCATCTGACTAGGACATAGGGCTGGCCAGGCCTCTGTGGCTTTTCCTTTCTCCATTCCTATCCAATGGTCCCATGGTGACAGTCTAGTGCTGGGTCAGCCTGGGTGGCACCCAGGACCATCGCCAAGAGCCCTGGTTGCTCAGACCTGAGCCAGGGCCGGATCCTGTGGATTTGGCAATGTCCATGACCAGCAGGGCCACGGCAGGACATGTGGTCTGGAGGGGCTGGGTGTCCCACAGAGGGGACACGCGGTCTG
>NW_010336056.1:0-1772 GCF_000700745.2 Antrostomus carolinensis
GCCCGGCCCCGAGGCCGGAGTGCTCCGCGGAGAAAATGGAAAATACCATCATCGATATCAGCTTATCTCTGCCCAGGGGCGTGCGGGGCGCCGAGCCGCTGTACGCCCCCGCCCCGGGGGCCTGCCTGCGCGCTTGCTGCTCGGGGGAGAAGCTCTCAGGTAACCGCCCCTCTCCCGCCTTCTCTCTCCTGTCTGAAGTCCTCTGACTTCTGAAGTTTGGGCTGGTGTGGTATTCGAGCAGAAGGGACAAGGCTGTTCTCTGTATTGCGCATGGAAACGTTAATTTCTCCTCTCATTCCCGCGGTGACTGGGAAGAGCTTGCGGCTGCCGTCCTGTTTTGCTACGTGTGGTGTGAAATATTAACGCAAGACCTCTTGACTTTTCAGGAAAATAGTTCTAATAAAGAAACAGAGGTAATTTTAAATGTCAGAACCTCTCAGACCCCCGAACTCTTTAAGATGCATTAAGCTGTATTTAATAGACGTGCTACAAAGGAACTCACATTTTATGCTACCTTTAATTTTAGCCAAAAATGAGAGTGCTTACTCTTCTCTAAGGTGGCTGGTTTGCATCAAGCTCTTGGAGCAGGAGGCAGAGCAGCAACTAGAAATGACGGTTGTAAAAGTAACCCTGCAAGCAGCAACAATCCAAGAGACTACTGGGATGTGATGGGAAAAGTGTATAAATCCTTTTCTTCCCCATGAGTATACGAAGGAGGTTTTGTTCTGAGTGGTGCCTGTGTGGTATGGGTGAGGGGAGGATGAGGGATTAGACTCATTATTTTCCCAAGCTCATCTGTACAGGAAGAGGAAGGTGTGACCTTTCGTATATTGGCCCTGGGCCATTCTTTTGCAGTCCTGGGTTGTTTTTCCTCTAGGAATGCTGTTATGTTAGTAGTTTTCCTCTTACTCACACAAGGAAAATCTAATTTAACAGACCAGAGCTTGTTATCAAGATGGTATAAAAGTTCTTATTGCTGAAATATGCGTATACCATGTTTTTCAGGAGACAAGAAGTGTAACTTCATGATTTTTGATACTCGGAGGACACGCACACATCCTAACTGCTACCTGTTTTACTGCCCTGGCCCAGAGGCTTGTCCAATGAAACCTGCAACAGAATTTGTGAGCTACAAGATAAGTAGAGGTAAATAATAGTAAAAGCCACCAATCCTCACACTAGATGCCTTTTGCACCTGTATCTTTGCAGTAGCAACTAGAAAATGTTTAAGGGTTTTTGTTAAAATGTTCTTAAGCCAAGCACTGTAATTTGAAAATGCTGCTGGGAGATGGATGGGCAAGTGTGGTGAGCTCCTGCATGGGCCCAGCTTCCCAGTTGGAATAACATCCTGACCCTTATGAAATTGTTTCACATGCAATTTGGAACTCCTCATTATTTTTCCTTGCTTAAAATAAAAAGAAGCTGCTTCCATCTTGATATATTCAAGAAGGGAGATTTCCTGTATGTAGTGCTGAAGAGAATCACTGAAAGCAATGGGAATACAACGCCCTTGTAGCTGCCCGTATATTGAAAGGATCCATGATACCCTGATGAATACCATATACACACAGGCAGAAACACGGAGCACATGTTGGGCAAGCCCTGGAGCACCGCTGTGATGTCATTCAGTAATGGGCAATAGCATTCATTCTTTTCTGCTGTCAGTTAGGGAACCTGAAGCATAGATACAAACGGACTAAGCTCAAAGCTTTTTGGCATGTGGGCTGCACACTCAGAAGTTTAGAGAATCAGAGAATCACAGAATGGTTTGG
>NW_010336057.1:0-1612 GCF_000700745.2 Antrostomus carolinensis
CAGAACAGCAGGGCTGGTGCCTCCGAGGTTTATCAACCCCCTGGATAAGTGTCTTCACCTGGAGCCAGGGACTAACACGTCCTTCTCTGCCAGCTGAGATAAAAACAGGGGAGCAAAGGGCAGAGTTATGGGATGGACAGACAGACCATCCCCACGGGCACCACTGCTGCTGCCACCAGCTCACAGAGTCACAGGATGTCAGGGATTGGGAGGGACCTCGAAAGATCATCCAGTCCAACCCCAATATGAATATTTGCAAAGCACTTTGAGATACCTGAAAGAAGAATGCCCTTGACAGGTAAACTCACATTTTTATTATCACAACTGGTGTTATATCCAGATTTACTCCCAGTTTTGCTCCCAGTTTCCTTCCCAGCTGCCTACCCCAGGACAGACCTCTGTGGAGATGGTAAGAGACAAGGTCTGGGGAGTTGGAGGTCAGGATCTGGATGTCTCCTCTTATGGCTGGCTCCTCCTTCACCCCACAGTGCCCAGCTTATCCGAAGACATCAGATCTTCTCATCCTTGCCCCCAGCAGAGTTGAGTGGACGCCCCAGCTCCCTCAGCCTTTCCTCATCATGGAGATGCTCCACTCCCTTCCTCATCTTGGTGGCTCTGTGCTGGACTCTCTCCAGCAGTTCCCTGTCCTTCAGCCCAGCCAGTGGGCGGCCACGCTGGAAGCAGCACCAGCAAGAGCTGGAACAAGAGCTCCTCTGTTCTCAGCTTTGTTGGGAAGCCCTCCACAGGGCCTCTTGCCCGGACAGGCAGCAGTGGTGTCTCTGACCCACAACCATTCCCAGAACACACAATATCCACGGCTCTTCCTTCTTGCAGCAAAACCAAAAGGCGTTTTCTCCATCCACATCCCGCTGATCACATCCCCACCAGCCATCAGCTGCTCCCAGAACATGTTCAGGGAGGAACAAACACTGAGGGGACAGAGCAGGGATGGTCCAAATCACACCCCCCTGCCAGCAGCAGGGACACCTTCCACGAGACCAGGTTGCTCAAAGCCTCATCCAACCTGGCCAAGAACACTTCCAGGGAGGAGCAGCCACAGCTTCTCTGGGCAACCTGTGCCAGTGTCTGACCACCCTCACAGTGAAGAACTTCTTCCTAATATCTCATCTAAACCTCCCCTCTTTCAGTTTCAAGCCATCACCCCTTGTTCTCTCACTCCCTGCCCTTGGCCAAAGTCCCTCCCCAGCCTTCCTGGAGCCCCTTCAAGTACTGGAAGGCCGCTATAAGATCTCCCCGGAGCCTTCTCTTCTCCAGGCTGAACAGCCCCAACTCTCTCAGCCTGTCCTCACAGAAAAGGAAACATCCTCTAAAGGTGCCACATGCATCTCTTTTTTTACTGAAGTTCTCTGAGGAACAGGTCCAAATCAAGCAGCTAATGACAACTGCCACCCACAGCTCCGTGAGCACAGCAGAGGCAGTGGGAAGATGGGAGCTGTGTGTGCTCAGGGAGTGTGTGACTGAGACAGCAGGTGGAAAGCCCCGGGGCAATGACAGCCCGTTACCAGGAGCAGAGTTAGCTCATCCCAGCCATGGCATTTAGAAGTGAGGCAGCTGTGAGTAAGGATGAGAGGGGGATGGCAGGCAGGGAAAG
>NW_010336057.1:1645-2304 GCF_000700745.2 Antrostomus carolinensis
ATGGAAACTATGTAGGAATGACATTGAAGATACACAACGGGGGTGAGGGGAAAAAGAGTCGGTATGTGAATGAGGAGGGAACTGACGGAGGAGGAACAGGCCAGACACACGTACCAGGGACCCACGCAGCTCCAAAGCTGTCAATAGCAGGAGCCACACTCCCTTCTGAGGCACAGTGTTTTGTGCGGAACAGCACAGTCACTGAGCACCCAGTGACAGGCTGGCAGAGGTTTGGGTGGGCTGCTTGGAAACAAGAGGGACAGGAAAAGGGTCAGGCTGTGTTACCTGATGACGTCGGAGGCTACGTCTGTCCATGAACATCAGCTTCAGCTCCGCACAGAGGGGCTGCTGCAGACACTGCTCTGGCACAAGATATTGAGAGATCGAGTCAGAATCCCATAGTTCTTTAACAGGCTAAAATAGATGTGTAATCCCACAAATTATAAAAGCTGTTGCCTTCCCATGTTCTTACGCTATGACTGTCATACAGAAGGCCATGTTTGATACAAACCTAAGGAGCTGCAGTGCCCACAATGTGTCCTTCATGCCAGTTCAGTAACTGCTGCCTCCACAAACCACAAGAACAGAAACCCTCACCCACCAGAGTTTCCACATTCGCAACCATCCTGACTGAGAAACTGTCCAGTGCCACCTCACTG
>NW_010336058.1:0-18659 GCF_000700745.2 Antrostomus carolinensis
CCCAAACCACTACACCAAACAAATTTAGATTTAAAAACATTAGTAACAGATGACATAAGAAAGCCATACCAATTTAGAAAACATCGATTTTTGTGTACTTTAGAATGAAATGCCAATATTTTAGAGTAAATGTGAGTGTTCTCCTGAGGAATATAACTTTTTTTTAGGTAGATTAATATATCGTGACTCTGCTATATCCTATAGCTAATATTTTCATGAGTGATTTTTGTGAAGGCAAAATGTGCCTTTAGCTACCTTTCACTTTTTTATCTCAGTTAGCTATGCATAAGCTTCTTCCTCTCTTGCTTCTGCTATAAAAATATAGGCTTGTGTTTTCTTCTTTAAAATATTAGCCTGTATACTGGCCAGGGTACCAGAATGTATTCTGTTTTGTTGTTGTTGTTGTTGTTGTTGGGGTTTTTTATTTGGTTCTTTTTCTCTTGAATTTTGACATATTGCTTTTGTTCCTCCTTGGAAAAAAAATCCACATCTTTTGAACATTTTTGTAATATTATTTTGAAAACTCCATTTGGGATCTCAGAGGTCAGTTTTTCAGTTGAGCTTGTCTGTTTCTGAAATATACAGGTGACCTCACTTTTAATGTCAGGACCATCATATCACAAATGATACAACTCAGGAAACATCTTCGCTTTGAAAGACCAGATTTTAAAAATATGTATTTTACCTCTTTAACCAAGCTGTATTTCCTTCTCAAGTACCCATAGTGACTCTTTATTTTCCTCTGTCATTCTAACCAATGTTTCACACCTGTGATGGAAATAATTATTTTACTGAAAACAGAGATACAATTTCCAAAATTATCATTGAATTCAGTGGTTGTGAAATTTCACCATCTGGATGTGTTTTTTAACTCCTTTGATAAGCTTTGTCTAGTTTGGTTGTGCAATACTAATGTCTAAGGTTTGAGAAAGATGTATTTCTAATTAATTCAAATTAAGAATTTCTAAGTTACAAGAAAAACAGATAAACAAACTGAAATGTTTTTCTTTATCTATCTGGAATTTAAGCATGAAAACCATTCATTTAAAGTGGTAACTTCCACATGAATGCATAGATCTTTATATTTTCCATGTTTGATTATGACATTTCTTAAATACAGAAAATGCTTCTTGGCTTGGAAAGGCCAAAGAAAAAATAAATTATGAAGTATTAATAGTATGTAGCAATTTTAAAGAATATTTGAATTACTTTTTCAAGTGGTTAATGTAAGAAATGCAACCTTTGTCTTTACTTGATGGGGTTTTTTGTTTGAAATTGCATTTTCATGAAGGCCGGGGAGCTGGAATTGCCACCAGTCTGATTTTTCATATAGTTAGCATATTGTTTTCTATAACCTTTTCTTGATTCCAAAGCTTAATCAGTGTAATACGTTCCCCCTAAGTTACCTGTTTTTTCTGTAATACTGGTTTAGTAGCTTTTACAAAACACTTGAGTCATCTGTTTACTGTCCAGCCATAGAACATTAATAGACATGCAGTGAACTGGATCTATGTCCCATATATTTAGATATAGGACTCTTAGGTGAGACAAAAATTAATCTAATTGAAAAAAAATGAAGTAATAGCCCATGCTGTGTTATGGGCAAGGCACAGGAATAAAAAGCAAAGGAACTACTTGTATGATTTTTAATAAACCTTAAGCACTTTCAAAATGAAATGGTGTTTCTGTTGATTAAGCATTTTAGATGCATAAGTAACGTGAGAACATGCTTAAAATTATAATTCCAAAAGCACAGTTCTAAATCAGCAAAGTGTACAGAGTCTCATATTGATGCAAGTTCAGTGGTGAACATGCAGGGTTGATGACAGGGACAAGCCCAGTGGGACTATTCATCTCATTAGAAAAAACTCAGGTGTCTAATAATTGCGCAGAACTGGCATTGATTTTCAAATAAATCCAAAATTACCTAAATTATTCTTAACAAATGACAAAAGCTTGCCCTACATTCATTTAATATAAGCACAGGCTGCTATTATACATAGTACCGCTCTTGTTTTACAACCAGTTTGTAACATTACCTATTTGCTGTATCTGACAGTATGGATAAATAGGGCAAATAAATTTGAACCTTAATTAGAAAATCACAAATTGATAATTACAAATGCAGGCATAAGGGTGATGACAGATGCTGCTTCAATACACAGTTTTGTGCTACATGCAAAGCCAGGATTTCTTTGGCTCACTGCAATTTTTCTGTTGAGGATAGATTATGAACTATTTGCTCACACCAGTGACTTCATCCCGCAGAAGGAAAGGAACACAAGGCAGAGGTGTCAGTATCATAGGTACATATAGTAAATTAGGCTCTTCAAACTATTTCAATTGATTCCATTTAATATGATTGGAAACTTTGGTGTTGTCATTTGATTTTATAGTGTCAAATAACTAGTTCAGCGAATAGAGATTCTGAAAAGCATGAGACCAATCATTCTTGTATTCTTTTAAGTTCTAATAAATTATTCTCTAATTTAGTGTTCATCAGAGAGTACTTAGGGCAGTTCTCTGTACTGGTAGACCAGAGAAGCAATATTGCTGACTTAGAGGAACTCTGACTTACTGCTTTTTTTTTCATCAAGCTCAGAGAGTTCATGCATTACTTTCATTAACAGTTTGGTTAAACTTGCATATTTTAATCCGTCTTTCAATGTTGTACTTCAGTCCAAAATCTAAATGTCCTTTTCTGGACTTGTGAATGTTTTAAACTTTGTTTTCACCTCAAGTAGCAATGAAGAGTTGAAATAACCCAATTCTGCATTAAAAGGTAAATGCTAAAATCTTTGATATAGCGATGTCAAACCATATCATTTCTACACACTTGATTTAGAAAAAGAGTTGTCAGCACTTCTGACCTGAGATGATTTGCTTTAGTTTGGTGAGCAACACTGAAATATTTTATCTGGCAATCAGTTTGCCTGTATCTGTGCTTGTCAGTGTAACCTCCTGGGATTTGTAGTTACTATATTTTGTGCTCTTTTCTTCTTTGATGCAGTTTGACTTGCTGAACAAAGCCCCCTGGTTCACTGAGTTGGGCAGCTCTCAGGTGGCACTGTGATGATTCAATTAAAGAAGGATATTGCAGTGATTGTTGGCATATGTAGCCCAGGCAAAGAGCAGCTCACATGGGAAGACAGAGTCTGAGGCTCCTAAAGTGTAACTCCGATATGGTAGTTTAGCCATTCATGTAGATATACTGGTTTTTTGCCTCAGTGTGCCACAGCAAAATACTTTCTTATAAATTTTCTACATCCTGCAGTTGCAGACATTTTAGTTGATGGAGGTCTCAACAGAAAATTTGTAGTATAGTTGGCAGTATGTGAGACAGAGCATATGTAGTATAACAGAGTTTCAAGAGAAGAGTTCTGTTGAAAGCAAGAACAGTTATGGGTAACTCATCAGTACAACACTAACAAGATGAGAATATCCATTCTGTCTATTCTGTATAGTTAGAATGTGTTTGAAATCAGAAAAAACGGCTGTTATCTTGTAAGGAACCTTGCAGCTGTCTTCAGCCCAAGCTGCTTCATGTGCGTCTCTGCACAGTGACTGGCTAAAGAAAGCCTTCTGCAACCTGCTGGCCAACTGCACTAATGACCTCGGACTCCGTAACGTGTTTAAGTAGGGAAGTGAAAACTATGTCCAGCGAAACTTGTGTAGTTTAAGAAAGCATTACATATTGTAACTCATTGTACTTTGTTAACAAGTTAGGATAGGGCTTGTAGTTAGTTCTACTGAGTTATTCCACCCCTTCATTTGGATAAAATGAAGATTTTTTTCAGCAAAATCAACAAGCGGTACTATGAGTGAATGCCAGTACACTCAATATAAGTGCAATCTCCTGTTCTGAGGCATGATAACTGAGTACAAAATTATGCTTAGTTTCATTCTAGTATTCTTGGGTACACTTTTAATTCCCTGGCACAGAAATCTGTTTCAATAGCAGAAATCAAATTGAGATATCTGTAAATCTGTAAGTAGGTCAAGGCTTCAACTTTTACTGTATATCTCTTGAACTTTAGTTACTTCCAGAACATTGATTTCTTTTCCTAGTCTTGGAACCCTTGTACTTAGTGACCATCTCTATGTTGAGTTGATTTAGGCTTTCTTCTAAGGGAAGAAAAAATTCCTGTCCTGCGCTGACAGACTTTTGGAGCTTTCGACTTTTGTTAACTTTGAATTAATTAAAAAGCAGTGAGGCTGAATTTTGTTGCAAGGGCATATTTTTTGCAAGATGTGTGGTTGTTGAGCAATGAGATTCATATTTAGATTTAGAAATGTAAAGATCAGGGCTTCTCAAACCACATGGCACTGAAATCTAAGGAACCACAAAAATTCTGCTGCTAGGAGTTGTATTAATTTCACCTAGCTGTAAGTAGCTAAAGGATACTAGTCCTGGTTTATTGTCAAGACTTCCACTGTCAATAATGCAGAAAGACAGATACCTTTGGGTAGTAACTGATGGTTAAATATAGAAGAGGTGAATCATACCCCATGTGGCTGAAACCTCTTATGATTGTATCAAAGAAGAGAAGCCTGATAAGCATAGTCCTTTGATGGTCTTTTAGCAATGCACATGACTGAGAACCATCACTTTCACTTCCCATTTGATAACTCTTAATCTCCTTCCCCATGGCCAACAAGCTGTCTGTGGGCTTGTTAGTTCTCTGTGGGTTCTGCCCCTGGGCTAAGTCACGCCTGTGTCCATGCCTAGCTCCCAGTGCACTTGGAGCAGTCAGTGGTCATTATTAGGTAATAGTTCCTGTATCCTGTAGTCCTATTACAGGATCTCACTATCTTCTTTCTTTTTGCTTCATATAACGTACATTCACACTGTTGTCATAGAATTAGTCTTTGAAATAGATTTCAGAGAGTCCTTACATGTCAAGATGAAGACTGCAAATTATCTTCACAAGGAGATGAGTGAAGTTTTAAACATTAATATGTTTAGTCTGAATTGTCTATGCTTAGAAAGTCAGTGAGTTTTCATAAGGATTAGAATTGCCTCAGTGGTAAATCAATGGCATATTTTTTGAAGCATACATTTATTTAGAAATGCTCCTGTAGAATCCTTGCTTCACTGTGAACTTTCTTCTAGGTACACTTTCCCTGATAGTTGGGTATAATGATGAATGAAAAGCTAAAAAATGTGCTTATACAATTTCATTTTCTCAACCACACTGAGCTTCATTTGCAGAGTGATCAGGAAGCAGTTGTTGTTTATAGATTTGTTTTCTTTGAGTTCTTTGAGAAGGCTTAGGGCTAAAAAAGAATCCATTGCATGGTCAGAGCCAGTCAGATTCAGCCAGGTAAGCACATAAGAAAAGAACTATGAAAGCCTGATTCTGAGGTGAAGGAGCTTATATATCAATTTTGAGCATCAGGTCAGGTGACTCAGAAGCAAACAATAATACATAAAGAAGGAAAATTGTTGTATCAGGCAGCAGCTTGTGTTTCCTAGATTAGACTTCTTGACCAAAATTAGATGAAGATTGTCTTTCATCATTCTAATTAAACTATTCTGTCCTTTCCATTTTCTTAGGTCATTGTTGATGAATGACAGAGATGTACCTTGAGTGCTGCTTCCCAAATATAATTAAATGAGGAGATGTTTTACAGTGGGAGAGGTTGGAAGAGGGACATTTGCTAAATTTAAAGCATCTAAAACAGAAATAGGGACTATGTATATTGGAAGTTAAACTGTGCAGTTGTATATGTTGGATTCGATGGTTTTGAATCTTTAACTGAAGCCTTTTTTTTTTTTTTTAATTTGCACTTAATTTTCTTGAGTTCTTATGGTTAAGGTTTAAGATGACCACAAAACACAAGTGACCTTTTAGATTTCTGCACAAAAAGAGACAAGACAAATAAGAATTTTGTATTCTAACAGGTAACATACAGAATCATAAGTCAGCTATAACTAATTAGGAGTCTGTTCCAGAACATTCCCACTCACTTAGGCAGTAATCTTTGTACACTGAATTAACCAGGCAGTTCACAATGATGCTGTCCAGAGCATGAGCTGCCTTTTGCACAGAGGGTGTGCACTCCTGACAAGGACCAATAATCTGAGCTACACATGCAGGGGAAGGTGAAATTTTGCAGTGAAGACATCCTAGAGGTCACTTTGCTAATCAAAACCAGAGAACTCCCCCAGAACTATAGTCACTATCAGGCAGTACAGTACAGTTTAGGTGAAATCTTGTCCGTGAAGAAGTTTAGGAAAGCATATGTGAATGTCAGTTAACAATTTATTCCATATACCCTCCAAAGACTGATTCCTGACAGAACTAGGAGTGTTAAGCATTAAGTGTTTGCACTCTTGTTGTGCTCCTGAGAAAGCGGTGACCACATATCACTACTTGTTCCAGGATTGTGTTCTACATTTGTAGTAATACTTATTATAATGAAAATATGCAGTTATCATGTTGCCTTATGTATGAATTGCATTTTAAACTTTGTCCCAGTGTAACATACATTATTATTCACTCTGTAATTCTAGCAGTATTCTTATAAGCTTATGCTGCATGTATGGAATTTATAATCAAATTTACTTCTGTTCATTTCCATAGAAGACCATGCACCTATGGTTATAATTTACTTTATTGTTTAAAGCAAAAGTATTCACTTGAATTTAAGTGACTTCTTACTCATTTTAGGGCTCAGTAAGACAGTTTACCAACTTAATTTAGAAGGGTTTGAAAAAATCCTTCATGTAGTGTATGGATAATAAATATGGGGACAGATTCCTTTTCATAAGCAACAGTTTGTCTGCTTGACAATTTCTTCAGAACATTATTAATAGCTTTTCTACCTAAGTAATTAAATTCCATGTCAGGTGAAAGTTCATTGCAATTAACATTGGTACTTTTATTCTGTTACATTTGTATATTCCTTAATTCTGAGCGATAGACTCAGTCTTTCACATCTTTTTGTGTGCTATACTAACAATCTAGTGTGTAAACTTAAATTACAAAATGTGCAAGAATAAAAACTAGCATTGTCTCTAGCATTGACTCTATGTAAATATTCTTTGCATTTTCCAATAAAAGGTCTTGCTGTTCATAGTTCACATGAAAGTGAACCTTTGGGTTGGGGGCCAAATTAGCTTGAAAAAATGAGTTGGAAAAAATTAGTTAATATAAAAATATTTTTAAAATACAGCAAAGTTATTTTGAACATTTTTTTACCCACTCCATTACCTACAAAAAAATCCTATGTTTCTGGCTCTGCTGTCTCCAGGGATGCAAAATTGCATCATGTCATTTTTTTTTTCCCTCTTCTCAAAAGAAAAGAAGGAATTTTTGCTTTGAACTTAAAAGCTCTATTTTTGTTTTGTACAGCCTTTTTGAGAACTGTATCAGTCCCCTAGAAGGCTGTATAAGTCTATTTTGCTTTCATATTTGGTACAATGCCAGTAATACAATCAAACATGGGGTTCTATATCCAGCAATGTTTTTTAACTACTTCTTTTAACTACTTTTAACTACTTCAACTAAACCTCTTTGTTCTGCCTTGCTACTTCTTTCTCAAGAGACTTTGAGCACAGACTTTTTTAACTGTTGTCCATGAGTAAATTGCTTTCATTTTTTTTTTTTTTTTTGCCTGCTCAATAAAAATATAAATTAGAAGTGAAAAAAAGGAATAGCAAGAGTGGATCTGTCATTCCGAGAGATTGATCTAGGATTTTTGGAGAATTTATTTTAGGAAATAATTCTGGATTTCTTTATTCTTTCTTTCTTTTATTTTTTTTTCTCTGTGTTCAGATGGAAGACGTCATAGCCCGCATGCAAGATGAGAAAAATGGGATTCCTATTCGTACAGTCAAAAGTTTTCTTTCCAAGATCCCCAGTGTCTTTTCTGGTAAGAGTCAAAGTCAATTTTATGCTATTTAAAGTTTCCACTCTACCTTATGTAAGGAGATGCTCAAGTGGCAAACACTTTTAAGTGAGTGCTATGGGGAATTCAGTCATCTGGTCTGGAGGAGACATTGACTATCCTTGGAATACTTTAATTATAGAATTTCTGAAGTTTTTCTCTCATATTGGAGTGGGCTTACACAGAGATGTTTTTGTCCTGTAAATTAAGTGAAGGGAATACTTAATTTACTACAGAAAGTCAGTTATCTGAAGATGGCAGTGTTTTTATTGCAGCGTTTCTGCATTTCAGATCTGATTTTTAGCTTGTTTTCACAGCAAGTATAATGAGTTTAGTGTATAGGTCAGTACATGAATATAAGAAGTGCCGTAGCAGCAGCACAAAAAGAAAATCATCACTGCACTCTGGAACTGATACTGGCTATAGACATATATTGCAACATTTATGATCTGCTTTTGTAGCTGGCTGCCTGTGCCCAAGAAGCTGAGACTGACATGTCTGTGGTGATTTGTAAAACAGCTGTAAACTTAATAGCTAATCCAAGTCAGTATTGACATATACACAGAAACCTTTATAAGGGTTTTTATTAGGTCCATTCATTAATTGTTATACTAAACTTATTAATTTCTTTACATATTTTATATAAATTTATGCATTTATATGTGGATTGCATCTTTTTGTGCTACTAATGAATATGGAGTTCCTTTGAAATAGATGCCATTGTTGAACCTATTTTTTCCATACACTGGTCAGCTCTGTAAACGGTTGCAATTTTTCTAATGAAAATGGTAAAGCTTATGTGGAAAGTATTTGCAGAAGTTTGTACTATTCAGAACAAGAAGAATTCTGTACTTTAAATCTCAACCTTAGGACTGTTTGTGCTAGTGAATAAATCTCACACAAAGAAGGAAAGAGTCTTAAGAGTGAACAAAATGTCTTCAAGATTTTAGAAACTACTTGTACAAAAACTAGCCTCTGAAGAATAAGCCTTTATCTCTCATAAGATAGTACAGCATGGCTTCCTATTAAATGATCCTTATTAGTTGTTATTCTCTGTCTTACGTTGTGTGCTGTGGTTTTCAAATTAGACAGACTATGGTCATTTGTATAGCAGGAGATATTATTTACCTTTTTTTTTTTAACTGGAATAAACATCATAATTTTAAGGTTGTGTTAGAATACATATACAGTAGTAGGTAGCAGTCACTGATACAACAACTTTTTTATATAACCTGAGGCATTAACGTTATCATCTGCAGGGGGAAAGAGAAAGCATAGGAGAGTTAATTTTTTTTCCCTTTGCAGATTTTTTCCCTCAAATACCAGGGCAGTAATTTTTGTTACCCATGACTAAAAAAACCACCAGAACAGCACAACTGTCATTTTATTTCTACTAGTCTACTTTCCTGTCAGTTCCTTGTCCTGGATAGTATCTGAACTCTTCAAACTTTTGTGTTGAGAGTAGTGGATTTGCTTGTAGTGCTAGGAGTTTGTGTATAAGTAGCAAAAGAATCTCAGCTTGAATGCAAGAGCATTGATTGCTTGGAAACATAGGAGTATTGTTGTCGAAGGAATGTGATGATAATAATGAAAATGTAAGTGCACAGACTTCCTTTAAAGCATAAAGCAGTGGTTGATAGTTATAGTACTGTTATTACCCACAAAAACATCCATATGAAAATGATCAAACCATGAGCAGATGCTTTCCAGTTAAAAAATACATATGTATGTCTATATGCTTATATATATATATATACACACACACATATACATATACACATACACACATATACACACACGTCTCTGTGTCTATATGTAAGAGCATCTATTATACCCAGCCATCTGTCCAGGATTATGTCCCATAAAAACTGTAACCTTGCAATTGTTTCTTTTGTGAGGAGAAGCAGAATGGGTAGATCTACCACAGTTAAGTCATGTTCCTACAAGCACTTAGAAAAGAACTATGAGTCCTTTAAACAACTTGTAAAAATTAAGGATGTCTATAACTTGTCTGTAGGAATGGGTAGGGTCTTATGGGCTATCATTTTACTTATGTTGTTATAAAATCATGAGAGGTATTTTTATTTTTCTTCACTTTTATCTCATAGTGTTGCTTCTAAAAAAAGCATGTGAAAAACTAGTTGAAAAAGCAGTCACTTTTTAATGCAGAATTACTGACCATATCTACATTTTTGCTAATGACTACATTAGCAAAATCAGCCTGGGGAATGGTATCTGATTTAAACCTTTTAATAGAATGTTGTGATCATAATAAATAAGATTATGTGATTATATTGTTTACTGAGTCATTTCTTAAATGTTTTTACAAGTAAAATATCTACACAGAGAAACATTTCAAATACAGATAATTTTGTATAGGTTGTGTACATTGTTGTGCTTCAGAAAAACACAAAGAAAAACAATGGTAAATTAAAGATTATTTCACCTTGAGAAATTTTGAAAAAGTGATTAATTATATTGCTTTATATTTCATATTTTCATATATTCATAGAGAGCAAATAGGTTTCTTGATATTGATATTTGTTACATTTTATTTTTGTGAGCAAGCTACCTGAATTAAAACACACCAGTTTTGTTCCATTTCTTTCTTTAAATCTTTTAAAAGTAAATCATTTAGTTGTCTTCACTGGATTAAAATATACTTAAAATGAAATTGCAAGATATTTGATGAAAAAGAATACAAAGCCATAGGTATGTGCTAATTACTGTTTATATTTGTATCCACATTTAGGAGGGTCTCAGGTTAACTTTATGCAGGAAATTTGTCCATGGTGTAAATTCACTAGAGCTGGTGAATTGTAGACTAATTTGGAGAATAGCGTTTCAGTTGCCTATAAGCAGGAGGTGAAATAGATTGAGAAAAACACCCATTCCTTGACTGAGCTCCAATGTATCGTATATGTCAAAAGAAAAATCTCTGAAGAACAGGGGTAAAAACAAAGCTGTTAGCGCCTATCCTGATTCTATACCTCATTCCTTGGTGCAGAGAGGTTTTTCCTAACTGTTTAGTATTAATGATGTTAATGATACTAATTTGAGTTCTTTCAATAAAGAATTCTATATAAAATTATACCTCTTTTTATGCAAATAATTATGGTGAACAACTTAGTATATTGCAAAGTCCAGAAAAGGTGGGGCTTTTTATACATACAAATAAACAATTATTGGAGAGGGAAAAATGTGTCCTTGTCTAATTCCAAATGGAATTCAACATAAAATAATCAGTGAAAGTATGACTGTGAAAGTATGGGAGCTGACTACTCTGACTTTTACTTGTGCTGCCTGCAGACCTGCAACCTGTTGTGCTCATCAGTAAACATCTTTGATGTATTTTAGTATGTCGTGACGAGCAAGAATAAATAAAAACACACCAGAATTATTTTGTACTGTAGCTTGGGTCTGATGAGCTAATGGTTTCATTGCACTCAAAGCTTATTTCATACAAAGATCTACATTATTCACTGTTGCAGGACAGATATTTACAGACTCCAGGCCTAGATATTTTTTTAAATTTGAGTCAAACAACTATGACACATGATTTTTTAGCATAATTCTGTACTGACTCATCCAGACACTGGCTCACTGCCTTCTAGGGCCATTATAGCAGTATACTATATGCCTATTACAATTTCAGCCAAAAATGTTTTTTATAAAAGAACCTAGCCTTTACAGAGTCTTCCTGAATTACCTCATACAGCTAGTGCTTTTGAGGATAAGTACAATTAGGTCTTTGAACAGAGAAAACGTACAATGTGCTGTAGCAGATGGTCTTTGTAGTGACGGTTCACCTCAAGCTGAGTCACCCACAATCTTAGTTGCAAGTAGGCTCAGACTGGATGCAACAAATAAATGAATTTGCATGGGTAGCTTGGCAGAAAACAGACCAATATACTTATGTACCCTAGTACACTAATGGCTGAAACCAGATTTGCTAGATTATCTTTTGAATTCTTCACTGGTTACTGTTAATGGAAATTCTGCTGGAAATTGGAGTATTGCTTTAGTCTTGGTTGCTTAAGTCTATAAGCAACACTATGGTGTAAAACATCACTGTTCAAGTAATAGCTCCCTGTCTTTCAGAATGGAATAATCTATTTTTGTTATGAACAATATAGTCAGTTTATGCCCTTCACATTATAATCTTGAGTGTGAAAATCACAGTCAAGATTGTGTTTTAAAAATGGCATTGTTCTAAAAGTGTATCCTCAATCAGAGCCTGAACTATCTCCGAACTGAACTGATTATACATCAGGTGAACTGGAGGTTTCTTGAAGGAGGGATTGAGACAGTTTTATCAGTAGCTTTAAGTGTAGTTACATGTCAGCATCTAAAGCTGGACTTGAAGATTACACTAAAGTAGTTTCCTGTGTGGTTCTTGGGAAATATGACTGTTTGATACCAAAATTTTGGTTATCCTTGTCTATGGATCTAAGTCACTTTCTGTGATTAATACTGATGACCACAGTCATGGGCACTCATGTTTAAAACAGCGGTTGATGGCTGACTAGAATGCAGTAATGCAGGACTACCTGTATGCCTACAGTCTGCACTCTCAAGGAGAAGTAATAATAATGTTTTTTATCAGATATATGTAGCTTTGATTTGAAACTTTAAAGGCTCCGAGGAAAAAAAAAAAAGACATCTTTCTATGTGATTATGCATTTTGGTGGACAATATAAGGTCTTGCTGTTGTTGTCTCTATGGTTTTAAAATGTTTTGGAGGAGTGAAGATAGTCTGTATATACATCTTGCCAGTCATCAATAATAATTGCATGAAGGTTGTCATGTGCATTCTTTACTAACACTGATTAGAGCATTAGGAATAAAAAGAAGGCAATTTTCCTGGAACGTGGTTCACCATTAGACCTGGAAATGGATAAAAAAAACTTGCTTGAAATGATGAATATAGGGAGTCTGACATATGAATCATTGGGATTAGAAGGAGCTCTAAAATATCATTTTTATTTTTACTAAGGAGACAGCAAGTAAATGCCAAAGTTTTGCTGTTCACATTCAAGCAGAAAGAAATATTCAGAGTTTACAGTTAAGGCACTTCAATAGTTAAGGGTTTGCTTTTGGGGTCTTTGTGGGGTGGGTGGTTGAGTTGGCCAGTATTAGTACTGAAAGCTTCATAAACTAATCATAATGTGGATATTTCATTATGACAGAGGTGGTGATATAGTGCTGGTTTATGGTCATTACAGAATACCAGTGTGATACTTTATAAGTGTGCCAGCTGAGTTGTAAGTGTGAATGGAGGACACTGTTTAGTGTTTTTATTGAAGGAACAGGTAGAGTGATGAGAAATGTAAGTTCAATTAAAGAGTACATGCAGAGACAGAATAAAAAGTATTCAGGGAAACCATGTTCATACTATTTGTTACTGGCTGTTTCTGATGCATGGCTCAATAATTGTGAAAAGTAGTCACAGCTTGAACCAACAAAAATAGGAGAAGGAGATCAGTAGAAAAGTGGTTTTCTAGCATCCCTTTCTGAGTTAAAGAGAAAGTGAAAAGATTAATTTACCTTTCCCAGGAAAAGATAATCTGTGTGAAGTCCTTAAGTTTTTCTCATTCCTAGATATGAAGCTGATATTGTGCCTTTTCCATATAGACATTGCATTTTCACATTTTTTAGAAAGTTTAGCACCATCATATGTGTCCTGGTTTTGTTGTCCATTTCTCTCCTCTGTTCCCTGGGCAGGGGGCATGGGGGGGTGGGGAGAGGGTGCAAGCATCTGTGTTGTGTTTGGCTGCCAGCTAAGTTAAACTCTCACAGTATGCCATTTTTAATAATCTTTCTTCCTGATCTCAGAAAATGTTTCTCTTCTACCTTGGAAATTGTTAAGATAATGAGCTGTTGCACTTTAATTACCAAATGTATTTGCATAATCATTACCAATCTGTATTTAAGCACTAGTAGCATGCTTGGTAAAAATAGAGAATTTATGTGCTTAAATATAAAAAAATGCTGCTAAAAAGCAGACCGACAGTCTCAGTAGCCTGGTCAGATGTAGGGAGAGACCCCAGAGGAAAGCAGTGTGATAGCGCATCTCACCCACAAATCACAGGTGGGTGAGCCCAAGGAATGAATCACAGGATTTACCTGCACCAACAGTATTGCTTGTGATATAGAGTCAGGCAGCAAAAAATAAAGAGTGGTACAGTGGGAATTGGATGAATCAGGGGACTAATAACAAGAAAGAAAGTGTTTCATCTGTCATTAGTTTTGATCTTGTCCAGCTGAGTAATGAGTTGTGAACATCTGATGACTGTTCAGTGCTACATGTGAAATAAGTTGACAGGTTTATCCACTGTAATACTAGAGATTACTGACCTAAAAAAGATAAAAGAAAAAGCTCTACTACTTGGATTGACAGAAAAAAACCACAAAAGCATAACACCTCAATCATCTGGTACCTTTGAAGCAAAGTAATGTTGCATTATAGGTAAATACAAGGATTTTGGATTTTCCATTTTTGATACCTTTTCCAGAATGAATTAACCATGTGGGAGAAGCTAGGATTCACATCTCCCAAGCCCCTAATGTTATGGATTTTTTTTTCTTACCCCTTCAGTGTCTGCAGTGCTGGGTTGATGAAAGGTTCCTACTTTCTTGTTCTCTCCATTCCTTCGTCCCCCTTTTCTTGCATTCTCCTATGGGTATAATTTAATAGTAGAATCATCGATGGTTTCTTTATGCCAAATTAGCCTCTTGTCATTTGCAAACAGAGCCTTCAGTGTTAAAACTGCAAGCTCACTGCCTTGATGAGGTTCCAGTCTTAGTAAAATGCTTTGATGGGAAGATCCCTCTCAGTACCTGAAGGACAGAAGCTGGATCTTTCCCTCTCCTGTGCAGGTTCAGAAAGACAAATATGAGCAGGGACTTGCCATCTTTATCGTTTCACTTTTCCAAGCAGAACTTTTGAGAAAAAAAAGTTAATAAGCCTCTATCCCCAAATGAATAGTAGGTTTGAAGTTAAAACACAAATCTCTCTTGTGTGTCGTTTCCATTCATCACTTTGTCAGAGTGACTGATTTGCATTCAAATTTTCATACTCTTTTGGGAGTGGATATTTTTAAGGAGAAGGCTGTTTCTCTTATTTATTGATACAATATTCATGATTTTGAGAGTCATGAGTAGAAGAGATTGACTAAGTGGCACCATAAGATTGGACATACAGTCATTTCAAAGTAGTGAGATAATTAACTGATTAATGAGTGGTGCTTAGTATGCTCTACTATTTCAGAAAAACAAGGTTTTCTTATTCACTTGAAATGAAAAGTGAATGAAAGAAATGAACTGTTTCCAATAACTTTATTGCTCCAAGATTATTTTGCTCTCCATTTTCATTTTAAGGCATGTTAATATCAGACCTTTAATAAATCACTGTCAGAATTAAAAGCTTTTCAAAATGTGAAAGTATTTTCATTGGTTATTTTAAACAGAACAACAAATTCTCATTTAAAAGTTATTGCTTCCTCCTAACGAAATAACAACAAAAAAGAGTATTTATATGTTTACCTTTCAATTCAATGGTGATTGCCATCGGGACCATTAATAAAAAGGAGAAAATACAGTGAAGAAGGTCTGAGGCAATTTTGCAAAAATGTTGTAGGATGAAATATACTAAAAACCCTTTGAAAAGTCTTTTAAAGTAATCTGTGTGCAAAACAGTCATTATAAATGTCAGTTCCCTTAAAATCAGTACATACAGAAAGCTTATTTGCACAGACATTTGCAAAAGAAATAGGTCTAGAAGTCATGCATTGATGGGCAAAAAATCTTAATAATGGTTCTCTTGTTGTGAGATGGGAGATTGCTGGGAAATTATCTTATTTGCTGTTCGTCCACATGAAGTGCACAGTTTGAATTAGATGGTCCCCTGTTTCCCAAACGCTGTGTAAGGCCTTACAGCTCAGCATGTTTCCAGAGAAATAGCTCTGAGGCGTGTTAATAATAGATAAAAATTTGCTCCTAACTTTTCTTACTATGTTTTTTTCTCATGAAAATTCTTCCCTCCCTTTCCTATACCACCTTCTTCCCAGCCTCCTGGTGTGTAAGTGTTTTTAGTCAAATGCAGTTGCACCTTTGAAGTGTGAGTATTTCTGAGGAGTATGGGAAAACCTACTGCCTTCACTATGGCCAAAAATTTACCTAGTTTTCCATTCTTAACACCCAGTCTCTGGATACTGGACATGAAACATAGAAAATGTGGGGTAAAAAGGGAGCCCTGAATCAGCCTCACATCAACCTGAAATTAGCAGGAATTCTTCAGTCTATCACAGCTTCACTTTAAGTAGTTTGCCATTTTTTTCTGGCATAACACCAGTTAATAATTGTGTTTTGTTATGCTATTTTTATATCAGCAACAATGAATAGTACTTGTAGAAAACAGAAAATAACCCACTCCAACACACACACACAAACATATATGGCATGCATATTTATGTCATATATATTTACCCACGTAGCTTAAAAAAACGCAAACCAAAACAAAAATCCAGACAATTTTTAAGCTTATATAAGCAGCTTATGTAGTAGTGATTAATAAAATAGGTTCTGAAATCTGTTATGTGCATAATCAAAGCCTTCTAGGAAGACAGGGCTAGAATATGTCTAAGAGTAACTGTACAGAAATATATTCAGGGGTTCTATGAAAATGGTTTTACTTCCTGGCTATCTTTTGGAAATCTCTTAGAAAGAAGTATTATTAATGCTGCATAGCAATGATTAGAACTTGTGAAATAAAGATCAGTGAGAATTTTCCAGGCACCTATATTTTAAACAATAGTTTTAATTAGGAAGCAGAGCAAAGTATACTAGTTGACTCCATCAGTTTATAAGGTACTTCTATGATAACAAAGCTGTTTAAATCACACTGGAATTTTTTCATGGAGTAATTCAAAGAACACTAAAGAGAACTGTTTTCTAAGAAGAAAGAGCTGCTACTATGTTTGCTGTCACTAATTTCTGAGACAGGAAGGAAATTGACTGCTCATGTCAAGAATGAGAAGAGGAAGTGTATAGCTGAAGACAAATTAAGTCCTAGCATGGAGTTCTTGTTGAGAGTTAGTAGTGGTCTTACCACAATATGAAATCTGTTTCATGATACACTTGATAAATAGTCTCTGGAAACTATCCCAGAAATAAACATCCACCTAAAGACAAAAAGAAAAAAAAACAAATCTGGTTCTTCTGGGATCAGAACCTTCAGTCTGAAAAAGATCCAGTGTCTTGCCAAAAATCAAAACTTTGCAGTAGTACATAGGCTTCGTAAGTGTGATTTTGTATGAGCATAAAATAATCTGAAATCTGGGAATATATGTTAGTAGGTTTAGGTCTTGAATATATGGTCAATTAGAATGGAACAAAATAGTTACAGAAAATAGTAATAAATACAAAAAATAATACAATTATATTGTGGAGTAGGGGTTGAAAAATAATCAACTCTTTAATTTATGTGGCATTGTACACTGCTGTCTGGTGGCATGGATTTGGTTGACTAGTGGTTATTTATTATATGCATATAGGAAGCAATGTAGACATGTGATAAGTATTGCTTGTACAGATGCAAATAATGTATTATTTAGAGGTAACCTGCTAGGTATAATACAGTGTAAACATATACATTTACTTCTCTTTTAACATGGTACCAATGCATTGACTCATTTTGTGACTTTTCAAGAAATGTCCTTTCTTTCTACTTCAGTTTCACCATTTTAGTACAGGACACTGTATCTTATTGTCTTTAAATCTATGATTTTAAAGTGATTTGAAATACTTAAATGAATTGCATGCAAAAATAAAGTGGTGCTGTATTTGTAGATTTCAGTCCGCCATTTTTACAGACAGATAAATATAGCTGGCCAGCAGTTAAAATAATCAAACTAATTAAAATCATTCCCTGGAGAATATGCCCCTCATGCAAGAAATCAAGTTAGCAGGATTCACAAGATGACTTGTGGTTTAGCTCCTAATTCTGTTGGTTCCAGCTATGAGGAAAAAGACTTTGTCATTGCAGTTGCATCAGAACACTGAAAACTTGTCTTTTCAAAAGGACAGCAAGGAATAAATTCTGATAATTGTGATTGTTTGTATTTCTGTTGCTGCTGAAGTTATCCACAGACAAGTTTTGCATGGTACTTTTATCAAAAAGTTTATATACAATTTATAATAACAAATGTCACTGTAAGATCAGGATTTTCTGTGTTAACGGGATGTTGTTTGATGACCCCCACCTCAGTGCAAGTAAGCTGCACTCAGTCTAACTTTGCTTTACTAGGACCTAGCTTGCATCTGGATTGTCTGGAACTTTCTCCCTGAGCAATTGCCTGGTATGGGCCTGAGTGCTTGTTTCAGCTTGGACATGTTTATTGAGGTGATTGATAATGACACTGACTGAGCAGTCCATTTTATCTATGTAGTGTATCTGCATGCATTAAATATCTATTTGTCAAAGGTGCTAGGTATTTGTGATGGTGAGAAAAGCATAATAGCAAGAACTGAGTTTTCATTTCTTGGTTGTTACTGCATGTTGGGAGCTAGCTATATGAAATACAACAAAAAAGTTAAGGATTCTAGCTTTTTCTAGAGCTGGCAAGACATCCCATGCCACAAAAATTTGAAATACTGAAAACATATTTCTCCTAACTTAGGACAAGAAGCTAAATTCTCAGCTTTCTGTGAACTAATGCATGCTGGACCTTGTTTTCCATGCTGGACCTTGTTCTTACCAACAAGGA
>NW_010336059.1:0-10685 GCF_000700745.2 Antrostomus carolinensis
TCTCCATGTGCCTTAGCATAATTTCTAGGCGAGCCTTCTTTTTATTTTCAAATAAGTAGTAACAACTCACTAATTTGTTTTTTTTTATTTACCATAATCATTTTACATGTGTCTTATATGACACATCAATAAAATAAAATTTTCAGTAACAAGGTAGCCCTGCTGCTTTTAAGAAGCTCTTTCTTCAGCCTATGTCACAGGGAGAATATAGAAAATAATTCTTCTAAACAAAACCCAATGAATGCCCATCAACAGAGTCATGTTTTGAGCAGCTATTGAGGGAACAAAGAATAAACACTGGCATAAAAAGAAAAAGACTTCATTCCATTGCTGTTAGGCTGTCAGTGCCGGATCCACACTGCTGTATATGTAGAAATGATGCATTTGGCCAAGCAGTGACTTTGGAAACTGATCTGCTTTTCATGACTCCCCTTATCTGTGAAAAAATTAAGAAATCTACCCCATGCTTTATTGTAATCTTCTTATTTGTGGATGCAGATCAGTTTAAAAAGCAGAAGTATATTTACTCATGCATTTCACTGTGTATCAGCATCATACTGATAAATTCTACAGTAGCCTCCCCTCCTCTCATTTTCATAGCCTTGTAGGAGAGGCAAGGCAGACAAGCCAGTATGAAAAGTCAGCAGGCCATAACTCCTCTGCTACAGACAAGCGACAATTAATCACACTCACAGCTAGGCAGGTAGCTCTCGTCCTTTAACACTGAAGGAAACATAAAGTTCCTCTCTCTGAGCACTTCTGATGTCCAGGTGATATGGGAGCTCTGAGAAGCAGTTACTGAGCCACTGAGATACTTAAAACCAAGGCAAACCAAAACCTAAACATGCCAGTCTTCTGCTATTTTATTAATCCTTATTTTTCAAGGGAGTGTTGAAAGCGCAACCAACTGCTGGAGCGGAACATTTATCACCATTTTTCCCTGCAAGATTGTACGTTGCTACTGCTGTGCCAGGGGTTCATGGTCCCTGGGGCTCATTCAGGCTCTAACCACAGCACCTCCGCCCAAAGGACAGCCAGCCCCACTCATGGCTGTGGGACTGCAGCGCCAGGGACTGAGAGACATCCCCCTCCCTTGGAACAAGAAGGAAGAGAACAAGCCATAACACAGTCCAATACATCTATGGTGGGACTAAGAAGAAAAGGATTATTGCTTTTTTAGGTTTTGCTCTCAAGAAACTACCCTTTCTGGCTTAGCTTTCCCCATATACGCGTAACTCATTGATTCATTCTGACAATTACATAATGCTTTTGAAGTGCAAAGAGAGATGAAAAAGCACATCCAAAATCTGGGACACCCATAATTCATCTGTTTCTTACGGTTCCCTAGCATAGGTTTTAGTTCCAAGTGAGGCAGCCACATTTCAGTGAGTGTAACAGAGTTATTTTTATAACCCTTCCAAAAACCCTTCGACTAAGACTCAATGATTTACTGACCCCTTGGAGGGGGAAGGGGTTACAGATATAATTTCATGAGACCACACAGAAATGTTAAGATTATCTGTGGAATCTCTCCTGCAGTCACTCAGCAGAATACAAGCACTCAGAAACTCACCTTTTTGAAAAAAGAAACAGTACTTATTTTAGCTGCTGAAGATTATTTAACCCAGGACTGCTAAATAAAAAAAACCTCCGCATCGCAATCTGATCCCCAAGTTGAGGGAGTCCCTCATTGGCTTTGCTAACTCAACTGAAATCCCCCTGAAAGAAGAAAACTGCAACAAGGACACATGAAATGAGAAGTCCTGTTTGTTATAGAAGTACATTCGTCTCACTTTCACACAGGCTCCAGTCTCCTGCTGACCCAAAAG
Organism: Antrostomus carolinensis; assembly: GCF_000700745.2. Taxonomy (NCBI): domain Eukaryota; kingdom Metazoa; phylum Chordata; class Aves; order Caprimulgiformes; family Caprimulgidae; genus Antrostomus; species Antrostomus carolinensis. Next base: position 1,830 of record NW_010336059.1, read on the forward strand.
CTGATGAAATGAACATTTCAAGCATGTAGACTGAAAGCATAGGCAGAAATGGGTGATGATCAGGGCATGTCAATAATGTCACACAGCTGGAACACTGCCCAGCCCATGGTGAACAGCTGTTCTCCAAATGACTAATCGCACGGGAGGAGGTAGAACATAAAATTCTCCATTTTCAGAGAGAAGAACACTGCTTCTCCTGATGCCACCTCTTGTAATTAGTTTCTCCTTCTCCTTCCAGTTTCATGTTGGAATAGTCTAGCGAAAACATGTAAAGCAACAACATGTCTCATACATGTGTAAGTGCGAACTTTAAGCATGCCAGTGTTTTGCCTTTAAAGAAATTGTTTAACCTAACAACAGTGCTCCACTCCAGATGTGGAAGGACTCAGTGATCAGTGAATTAACCTCTGAAATTCTTTGAAAACAAAAAACAATTTATAAGAGTAAAATATTCTTTCTACTACTGTTCAGTTACAGGCAGAATATAAAATTGTTATTGGGTTCTAAACCAATCCAATTCCAAAGTTCAGTGCTTAGTCTATTGAAATCACTTCAGTAAAGGATCACAAAAGCCCAGAGCCAAAGAGGCCCCAGGATGGTAGATATATTAGAAACTAAGCCATGAGGTACATCAGTTTGCATGTACCTTGCCTGTGCAACCACAAATACTGTGAGGAAATAAAAAAATTTCAGAAAAAAAAATGCAGGAAATGCTTTTTATAAAAAACTTCTTTAGTCCATCTAAATTAAATATTATTTCCCAGATGCTGCAAGATAACAGCAGGCAGGATAACATCCATAAAGCAAAACAGAAGATAGCTTTCATCATCTCAAAAATGTTTGAAAACCCAGCCCATGCCAGGACAAATGGCTGGTACTTGCCTCTAACCATTCCAATCATCCTCATTTTGAGGATCACAGTGATAAACAATTCCCTGAAGTATACTGTAATTCTGCAGCACTGATGAGCCCAATATCAATGCCTGTGTTAAGGGCAAGTTCAAAGACTACTCAGTATTTGCTTGATAAGCTTCTCAGAGAGGTCATTAACTAGGACAGTTAGTTATCCTCTTCACTAAAGTTTTCTGTATTTATTTTTTTTCCTCATCAAAATCCCCATTTTAGGGAACCTTCCCCAGCTGCCTAAGTACACCTAGAGGGTGAGGTACAGATCTAGCAGTGAGCCAATGGCATGGACATTAGCCTGCACAGCTAAAACTGTCTGTGGTTAAGGACTATTAGCACACATGAGGCCAGGAAACAGTTTCAACTGGCTGAAGCATAAAGCTCTTACAGGACTGAAGAGAAGACAGGAATGCAGCAGAAAACATTTCACAGAATCACAGCATGTTAGGGATTGGAAGGGACCTCAAAAGATCATCTAGGCCAACCTCCCTGCCGGAGCAGGAACCTCAATGAGATCACACAGGAAGGCGTCCAGGCGGGTCTTGAATGTCTCCAGAGAAGGAGACTCCACAACCTCCCTGGGCAGCCTGTTCCAGTGCTCTGGCACCCTCACCGTAAAGAAGTTTCTTCTCAAGTTTAAGCGGAGCCTCCTGTGTTCCAGCTTACACCCACTGCCCCTTGTCCTACGTGAGAAAGTTATTCCAGGAGCTGCTTTGAGTAGCTCCTGGCGACACTCATCTCCAGTACTCAAGCATTAGGAGTAAACAAAACCAACCAGATGAGACCCTTGATGGTACCTCATCCTCCAGAATCAACTTCTGCTGATTAAACCTCTAAAACCACCGATGTTTTGGTGGTTCCTGTACTGGCTCTGCAAATGATGGGGTAGTGGAGGTGACCCACCTCAGCCCCCCAGAGACAGACAGCTGTTGTACAAAGCATTCATCAGGATAGCTCTGATGGTTCTTCAGATTACTCCTTCCAGCAAGCAATCTCCAGAGTCTAAAATAATACCAAAGCAGCCCCTTGCTGATACAGGAATACTGCTCTACCACACCAGCAGTTTTCACTTAATAAACAAGATGGAAGCAACTTTTCTGCTGTGACCTCCACCTTCTCCGTTGCCACTGTCAATGAGCTATTACCAACAAACTGCTCCAGTAAAAAGTTTCAACTACATCTAGCCAAGGTTTCTGCTGGTTGGACAACACTAACCCCTTTAACCCCCACCAAGACAGGTCTTCTCAAGTCCATTGTGTAGACATAGCTCCTGTAGACAGGTCTGAATTTAATGGCAGCTTTGCAGTGGATCAGCTACTGTCTAATGCCGGATTCAGGGGATCCAGCAAACATCTTTAAGCAGCTCTGAAACCCAGAAGCAACCGGAGTTGCCTGAGGTCATCACAACCATTGGACACAGACTATTCATCATGGTGAGTCTCAGAGAGTACCCAGGGTGTCTATAAAGTTGCTGGCTGTTCCTTGGGCCCATGGAGCAGAGCAAAAAGCATGATCCAGAGGTGCCATGAGTCAGAACAACCACAAGAAACAGGTACCTGGACGGATGCTCAAAACAGGAAAGACAAAAATTCAAAATGGAAAATTCTCACTTTTCCAGTTTTATAGCAGGAACAATTCAAGCAGGAAATAAACTCAGCTGACAAAACTAGTAGGATAGCATTAAAGTGATATGAAGAAAAAGAAGGAGAAGCCCCAGCCCCTCTTCTGTTGCAGCTCCCTCCTTCCCAGCAGTGGGGGCGAGGGGGCCGTGGCAGCTGGAGAGGCAGTGAGCTGCAGGGCCTCACCAGTACATCTCACACCTCCCGCCAGTGCCTGTGCCTCGCCGGTAGTAATCTCAGCTTTAAGAGTCCTGTCAGGACACAGACAGAGAGCACGGGGCCTGGAGGAAAGACCTAGTGTAAATCTCTCTTTTTTCTTTGCTCTTCAACAGCTGCTTTTAGGCTGCACACTCTTCTCTCAAGTGTAGCTTACGAATAGCCATACAGAGCAAATATAGTAGATCTCATACATAAATGCTATTTGTCATCTTGGAAGATCCCACTTGGGTAACGTCATCAAGTCATTTAGGTTTTGGCATGACAGCTCTACCCTCTCAGCAGTAGAGGCAGGGGGGCTCTTTGGGCTGGTTGTGGGCCATGCCGTGCCCTGCTGATGGTCACAGCGGCTCAGATAACACATGCCATTGCAAGAATCACATTTTCCAGCCACAAGGAAAGGAAGTACAAAGGAAAGCTATGGTAACTTCATGTTCTGGTAAAAGCCATCATCTTCCTCATGCCTAGGATTTTGGGGTTTTAACTGATTTCTACAGTGCCAACTCCACTTTAAAAAACTTGCCCAGGTATATACTTAAACCAAAATGATGGAGGAAGAGCTATTTGAAACAATCTGTAGCTACTCTGGGCAATCTGTTTAGCTTAGCTGATCATAACTATTCTGAAGGTTTAGGTTACATGTAGATAGTTATTGTTGATATAAAAGATAGTGCTTTCAGTCTCTCTCATTTATTCAAACATCCCCAATTCCTGGGAGCTTCAGATACTCCCTTCCAGGAACAGAAATTAAAACAAAGGTGGAAAAGAAGGGGAAGGGAAAACCATCCAGGATACACACTTCTTTTTAGACTTCCCAACAGATGCTCCTCAGAGGAGCTGACAAAGCCTGAACAGCCCAGCATTTCTATTTATTTAGAACAGATCCACACTTCCCCACCAGTCATTAGACAATATGTATCCAAAGGAACAAGACTTCTTCCCAGGAAGGCAGCATTTTGACCACATTTTTGAGCTGTGGAATATTTTTAAATGTGCAAAATTCCAACAGTATGTATATTGCAGTATTTCATTTTGAAACGTCACATTTTCTGTTTCTACAGGGACATAGACTACAGTGAAAGTTTAACAATTTAAAAAAAAAAAAAGGTCAATTTTGAAATACAGCCACCCAAATTCCCTGAATTTTACTGGTGCATAGAAGAAAAGGACTGAGAGAGAATACACTGTTGATTTCCATGCCCTACCCCTCCCCAGCCTCCCAGCTAATGCTATCAAAGAAACATCTTTTGAAATCTCCAAGACTCTTCACAATAGGGAATTTAAAAAAAAGCACAACCAAATCAATCACCATCCAGCTGATACTATTGCAGAATAAAATCCAGTCAGAGACCTCCTAGAAGTAGAACAACACTTCTGAGTTGCAGCAAATAAAATTTGGCAATAATAGGGCTGCTCTCGCTTCTCCTCTCCATGACAAATGGAGGCACAGGTTATCTACTCTAGCATACAGTTGAAGGAGCTTGAACTTAGCATGTCAGTTTTTATTATCAGTCCACCTTCCTAAGGAAACTAGCTTATACAACTCCCTGTACAGGTGTTTCTATCCCTTTGTCTGTCTCGCAAAATAACTTCCAGTTTTCCAGGGCAATTTCAAGGAAGTTTTGACAGAATGGTAGCAGATATAAAAATATTGTGTCTGATGGAGTTTTGTACATTTAGAGATGGTAGGGCAGAAGGAAGATAATGCTTCTGTTGAGAAAAACTTGCCATGTTAATTTATTAGACACAAGAAAATACATATATTAAGCACAAACCTACAGGAAATCAGACTTCATAACTGTTTTTAAGGCACTACTTTTTCCTGCACTTGTGAGATATTCGAACAGCACAAAACCCCAGACAAACAGAAAGATGCATAGCAACTGTAGAATATAGAAGTAAGTGCGCTGATACAATAATTTAACACATCTGCAATGAAAGCACATACACCTGATCAAATTAGAGAAGGGTCCAATGACAAAATCACCACTTGGGTTTTATGGCCTGCAGTGACTTTATGTATATTTTTATACAGTAATTTGGCTCAGAATGATGGACAGTAAACGTATAGGATATCACAGAGAATGATTATGGCATGTACATCAAAATGATGACAGTAGTCACATCTCTGGCAGGTGTCAGTTGTAATTTACCAACATGCTTGCAAAAGCCTGTCCAGATTTTTAATTGAGTGAAGATTTTGGTGAGTAAAATGGAAGCCATGCTTTTTATTAGGTCCTTAGCCTCCAAGTTAATGCTGTTCTACTCGGTCTCTGAATGCACTGTAAGTAGGGAAAAAACAAGCAGAAGCAAATGCATTTTTAGTTTGCATTTCAACCAAAGAAACAGATTCCTCAACAAGATTGTGAATATTGTGCTACAAATTATTACAGAAAGTCAGATTTCATTTTATTTCCTCTGCAGGTTACTGGGTAAAGAAAAAATATTTGATTTTTGTATTCTATCAATAATTGCATTTTGTCTGCTGAAAAAACACGAAGCTATTTTAGCTAAAGGCAAGGTTATCCAGCCATCCTTGATTTGGGGCAATCAGCCATCACAAAACAATTCCTGGGAGTAAACACTATAGTTAGAGACATGCAAACAAATACTAGAATTATAAATGATAGTACCACACATGAAAGAAAAAGAAATCAAAGGGATTACTACATGAAGCAAATCTGTATTATGCCTCCTACTGAGTCGTTATATTTTCCAGGTACTCTGCTTCAGGCAGTTGATGTTTGTTTGCATGATTTTGTTGCTGTTGTTGGTTTTGTTGTTTTGTTCTTAAGCAAAACTACATATTCCTCCATGGTAAATCAGGTAAAACATTTTTTTAATTTTCAGTTTTGGAAATGACATACATTTCTGTGTCTACCTCTCTTCCATTTTACCAGTGTAATATGTTTCTCAAAATAGAGCTTAAGACAATGCAGTAGAATTTAGTATCAAAAACCCCCAAACAACAAAAACTAGTGGCACACATAGTTTAAGATATTGCCACATAGTTTAAATTCAGCTAAAAGAAAAAAAGTCATAAAATCAAGTATAACTTTCCTATTAATTTGTTACAAGGTTGTCTTTATGAAAACAGTCAATCAAAGCCTTGGGCAATGGGAAGGGGCATTATTCTGCTGCAGGCAATGGAGCTACACTGATCTGCACCAGTATTTGATTTAGCCAAATATTTGGAAGGGACAATTATTGCTTCAAAACAATAACAGCTTCTCTTTGCTGAAAGGAAGAGGCTCTGTTGAAAAGTTACTAGCTGAGCAGCATGTCAGTTCTAAGTTTTAAGCATGAATCAACCTCAGAGAAGATTCACAAATACACACATAATAAAATATTTTTCCACTATTCCATCACTTTAAAAACATAAAGAGATGAATTAATTACATAGGGATAAATCTTGAACCTCAGAGCTACTATTAGCTGGGGATGTCTCATGTATCAAAGATTAGACCCCAATACATAAGATAGCATTAATATCATTAAAGCCTAGAGTCATTTCAGCTACTGGTTAAAGTTTTAAGAAAATAAAACATTCCCTGGGAAATGTAAATGGATTTGCTTTTTGGCAAGACTGACATGATCTACATACAATCAATCAGCTCAGTTGCTACAAATGCATTGTCAGAAGTGTAAGAGTAGATTTACTACAGAAAGGCACCGAAAAAAAAGTGATGACATTGACATGCAGACACATCAGAAGCTCTTTTCCCTCACATAAGGTCTCCATCAATTAAAACTGCAATCCATGAACAACATCGATAACAAAATAATGCTCCTGAAAATTTGTCAGTAAAGTGGAACACAAAGTGGATCGTGTAGAATGAAAGGCAGCAAAGAATCCCTTTGCAGCCATGCACAGCAGCCCCATAAAAGCTACAGAGTACCAGAGACTGCACTGCTGTAATTTACTTGCCCCTCCCTTTCTTTTTCTATTATCCCAGCAAAAGTGACACTGTAAGTTTTAGAATGGACACAGTCACACAGCGTTTGAGGTGCGGGGGCAGTTTCTGTGCTAAGGTGGATCCTGCTTCACCTGACTTAACATTGCAGGGCCTCATAGATAAGACCAACTTCAGAGGAGTATGCATATAAAAATAAAGCTACCCTAGATGAGGTCAGACCATCCCTTACAGCATACCCAAGCTTGCTTCCATCCACCCAGAATACCAGGAACTGAAATCTAAATTGGGGTAAGCTAGGTATCAGGCATACATGGGAGAAATGTATGTTTCTGGATACGGTATAATCTATTTTATGACATGTTCTTATGTTCTCCAGTTTCTTCTTCCCACATCTGTTCTTTTTGGCCCTATGTATACAACAGCTGCATAGCTGGGGAGACTGATTTCAAACAAAGGAAAAGTATTGCTTGCTTTTCTAATAAATCACTGTTCAGATGGTATATAATTCCAGAAATTCAGAGAATTAGGCCAAAATATAATCTATTTTTTCATAACAAAACAAACCAGCACTAGTTCCCTAGTATTAGCCGCCCTCTACCTAGCAAATCAAATAGATGAGTGCCCCGTAGTAATCCATTTGTTTATATCTACTTCTGTCCCAAAAATTAGTGTCCAGCCTTTTATACATACAACTCATACACATTTATTGTGCGCTGTCATTACACCTTTCTGGACTGGAAAGTAGGTGAACAAACAAACAATGGGAATTATACCCTTTAAACAAAAAGAATGGAAATATGTTGTAGTCCACAGAGAGGATGATGGGATCCAGGTTCCTTTCCTGAAGAAGGATAAAGATTTTGACCCCAGAGCAATTTCAGCCAGTGTGAGGCTGTGGCTTCTCAAAAGGCAATTCTTAAGCACAGATAGTGAAAATGACAGGAGCATGTCATTGTCAATACAGAAGAGCTGACGGAGTATCAGCTCCTCTGAAGCCCAAGCCTGTGTATTCCTCATTTGCTAAAACCTGAAGTCTTCATTCAAGCCATGTTGTTGCTCAACTTAAAAGGAATTACGATTAAGGAGATATGCAGCAAGATTTAAATGATCAAGCATAAGATGCAAACACTACCTCTGACATATCATTAATAATTCTGTAATAGAAACCAAATAATGTATGTTTACATCTTCTTGCTTAACCTTTTAGTGTTTATACAGAAAAGAAGTGAAGATACTGAGAAAATGTTACACAAGAAGTTTCTCCTGTCCATTATATGTACATGAGACTGTTAGGAAATGAATCAAGAATGTGAAATTAAAACCAATAGCCCTGTGACAAATGCTACAGATTCCTAAGTTTAACACCCTTTCATAATCTTTCATAAAAATCACAGTGCAGCTTCACACCCAATTCATTAATTGCCCCTCCTTAGTTAAACATGAGGCAGCCTGCAGGCCTTTTGTTTGTTTGTTTTTAATGCAAATGCTGATTAGGGTATCTAGTCTGTTTTCATAAGAGCCCTGTGCACTATCTAATTTTTCCAGTCTATACAGTTTGACTACTTTTTTTTCCAGAGGATGAATAGTGTTCTTTGAGTTTATGTGTAACAAAACATGGCCAGTGCTCATTAAATAAGTACAGTAGAGTATTTGTTTTTAAAAGACAGTACTGACCAGACTATTTTCTGCATAAAGTGACTCCTGCGTATGGTAACAGCACAGCAACAGTACAGTATAGCTGTGCATGTCTGACATGCAGATTTTCAAACGGCGTGCATCAATTACAAAGCCAGGTACAGTGAGCACCAGGTGAAACCTCACCATCTGTGTGAAGAATACAAGGTTTAGGCAGTGAAAACTGCCTGTGAGTGTATGCTCAGCCTAGTGCTTTTCTAGTCCTGCTCTAACTTAGAGGAGACCATACTTTACCACAGAACCTCGTGATGTAGCATCAGTGGTTTCCAAATCTAACTTCCTGAGATGCTAAAAACTGTTTGCATTCAGGTCTTCTGGTTCCCTTAAAAACAAACAAATAAAAAACCCAAACAAAACCAAACTTTCTGGTACCATCAAGACAGACCCACAGAAGGTCTTAACTAATGCCAAATACCAATGGACTTTGCACTGCACAAATCCCCAAAGGCAACCAAGAAAGCAACCCAATCACATAAAAAATAAAAAATAAAAAAAAAAATAAA
>NW_010336060.1:0-18976 GCF_000700745.2 Antrostomus carolinensis
ATAATAATTATTTTTATTTTTTCTACCTGTTTCTATGGTTTCTGAACATAACTAAATTAACAGAAGAGAAGTGGTCAACCTGAGATGAGTTTCATTCTGTAATGCTAGGAAAATATTTATATTAAACACTTTCATTTATGTGTGCATGCTTGTGCACGTACCTCTATAGAGCATAACATAACTAACAAAAATGAAGTTTAGGGTATAGGACTGTGGAAAGCTGGGTTGGTTTTTTTTTTAATAATACTGTCTTAAAACCTATGTTCAGTTTGATTTTAGAAGGGGAAAAGTATTATAAAAGAAAAGCTGCAAATGACTGAAAACCAGCCTGATAGAGTGGGAAGAAGACTTGAAGGCCATTGGACACAGACTGTGTTCTGAGCCAGAACCATTACAGAGGATAAAACAAAATGCAGTCAAAAATCAGGCCCAGACAGACAAAAGAAAGATATCGGAGAGGAGATGCCAGGAGGTTACAGCCACTGAGGTAAAATTTTAATGGAGATCCAGAGGGGACATTTTCCATATCCTGTGTCTTTTGTCTGTGGAAAGACTTGAAGGAACAAAAGGAAATATCACATTAAAAAATGCAGCTGTACTAGACTGTCACCAAATAAACATGTTTTTTTCATTCAATTCCACAGTTCCCCTCACCTTTTACACAAGAAAATAAATTTTCAGGTTTTACTCCAGATATTTTTGCCTTAACCTTAAGATCAGGGGGATGGTAGAGGGGAAGGCTGGGGGTGGAAAGGAAGATGATCTGAGAAGCTAAGAAGTACATGCTGCAATCCTTGCAGTGCAAACATTAGTTACAAAGCCAGGTGAGGTCACCTTGGAAGAGGAATACAGGACAGACTGGCCATGACAGAGGCTGGGGACCCTCTTTGATGAAGGGCTGGTAACAACTTCCTGCGGTTTCAAATATACTGGACATCACACGTAAGAGAGGTCAGCGTGTATTTAGTCTTAAACATCCCCCTCTCCACCTCCTGCAAATCCATGGTATTTTCTGTCCAGTGGAAATCTGCAGTTACTCCTGGTCGATGCTGCCCTCTTCTGCTCAGCCTCACAGCCGCAATGGTTACCTTTGTGTTTGCAGTTGGATGTTGTTTATACGACACTTTATTGGCTTTGTATAGTTTAATATATGAAACATTTAGAGATGTATGAAGTATTTAGGATAACGGTTAATATGAAGCTGGCATGCAGCTCAACAGCTTTTCGGAGTGGTTGTTGGACTATTAACATGCCTCTTCCATTGTAGTGACTTATTTATAGGTAATGAACAAGTGAAGACTGTTTATGCTAAAAGGAAGAATTCTCAGAAATATTCTGTTAAATTAATGACTTTACTATTCAGAAGGTTAAAGGTAGGTGATGTATTTTATTTATTCTGATGCTTAACTGCTTTGAAAGAGATTGAAAATGCTAAGGCATCAAGCAGATCAAGCTGTTAGCACAGAACAACTCTTTACTACACTTTTACTAGCACTTTGTTTAATCTAACTTTGAATGTGCTTGCTGAAAGGCTTTCTATCATTTGTAGCCCAGACACTAATGGATCTTTCTGTAAGAAAGATCTTGCAGTAACTCTGCTTATTTCCCTTGTTGCTAAGTTTTCTCTTTCTTTGTTTAAATATTTAGGAGTTGCTGCTGTGTTCTGCTGCCTTAGCCAAGCTTAGACATACTTAACTCTGTTATTTTTTAAAAATCATTCCTTGCATGTTCTTAACTGTTTTTCTTGCTTCTTTTAGAGTATGCTGCATGTATCAGTGATGAGGTACCCAGATCTAAACACAGCACTCTGCAGTGACAAGAACAGTGTGATTACTTTCCCTTCCCATTCAAGGCTGCCTCTCTCTGTGAAACCAAACTTTATGCACCCTTTTACACTATTTATTTCCTCCAATTTCTTTTCTTTTTTAAATTTAATTGAGATAATGAGTATGTCACCTTCCAATCATTATTTTAAATGACCACAGTGCTGAATTCTTTCATAGTGTTGAGTGCCTTCTCACAAGAAACTATTCAACTGCCAAGTCATTGCCACCTAGTTTTGTTTTCTATGTGTCAGTTTGGCAGTCTCCATTAAACTGTGCTGTTTTCCCATCTAGAATTAGAAACCTTAATTCTCCAGTATACACTGCAAGAGCTAAAGCCTCAAGTACTGTACTAAGATCTTAGTGCATCACTTTTCTTGTATTCTCTTCAACAATTCATTCTAGAGTACTAGAAAACAAACAATCCAGTTCATTTTGCAAAATGCATATTATTTCTAAATCTATGCATCTTATTGCTCCTGTGTCATGGTCTTCTACTGATATATGATTCTGTTAAAACTAATTGAAATAAATTAACTCAGGAACAACTAGAATGTGTTTATATGCTCCTACTCCTGCCTTTTTTTTTTTTTTTTTTTTTTTTTTCCTGAAGATATTGAAAGTGTAACTTTCCACTGCATACAGTTTACTTGTGCCACCTCAAAAATCTTTGGTCGGATTGTCTCAGATCTTTTATTGTTGAAAAGCAGACACCTCTAAAGCAGGCTAAACCTTGCTCCTTTATCCTAGTTAAGTAGCATCCCTCAGAGTTTGACCCCACAAGGTCCTGAACCTTCTGGAGACTGTCTGGAGATGGACTTAATTTTGCCTCAGGTGAGACTGCTTTCCAGAGCTGAAGGTAGGCATTTTCTTAAGCTCCTTTGCAGAGCCTGAACGTTACAAGGGCAGTAAATGAAAAATGCAGTTCCCTTGGGCTTGCAAGGTGTTTCAGTGTCTCCTCTGAAGTACTGCACACTCTTTACTCCCACTCGTTTCAGGTCTCGTGCTCACTTCTTTGAATTCAGTAAGATAAGCATGTGTGCACAATGTGAACGGTTTTAATCCTCAGAATATTCCAAGTCCTCTTCACTGGACAGCAGGTTGCTTCCAGTAGTTTTTAGCTCAGTTTTTGTTGCTGTTTTTTATATTTTTTTCAGAAGGAGGGGGCTACCTCATGTTTCAGGTATGATCATTTCATGTGGGCTAAGTAGCAGATGTGGACAGATGAGGCAACGAGGTGGCTGTAAGGTGCCTGTTTGTTCATGCTGTACTGCCATTTTCAGGGCCATGCAGAGGAATCAGAAGCTGAAGTTTTGTGCAGCTTTCTAAATCACCTTTCCAGCACTGAAAATCTCAGCCAAAGTTCTTCAGTAGTGTTTATTTTTCACATGTATTTAGTTAACAGAAAAGGAGCCTTTCAGTGCAGATAAAACTGCCCATTCTTTCAAAACCCAATGCTTTTTGTTATATTTATTCATTTATCAATGTTGTGAAAGTTTCATGTGCTCCAGCCATTGATTTCAGGAGCCAATGCTATTTTTCCTGTTTATTATAATTTATTGTCTCATTGTTGCCGGTAGTTTGCACTTAGTTGAGTTTCCCACACAATATACAGGAAACACCTCTATAGCATCAGGCTTCCTCAGATTGATTCCCACAGGGGCTGGGAGGGACAAACCACTCCCGGGTGCTTTGTAATGTGGCTGCAGAGAGTCATGTTAAATTCACCATTTGGAGACTTCCTTCCTTGCACCTACAGTAGCACATGCAGTAGCTAAATCATGTCTGCTCCTGTCACACGCTCTCCCACACAGCTTTTGGTAAAATTTTACCTGTCTGTGCACTTTCACAATTGTATCACTTTCTTTTCATGCACTTAACACATTTATTACTGGTGTCCAGTAAGAATGTGTGTCTCTGAGGGCATTGTATTAGAGCAAAGCTAATGAAATTATTCAGTTAGGGTATTTAATTTCAATTTACCTTTCCTCACTGTTGATTAACTGATGACTTGCAAATGTTGACTGATGTATTAAGTTGTCTGGGTGGAGGTGCTGTGGGTAGTAAAGAGGGCCAGTATACATATGCTCCTTTGAAAACACTCCTTAAATAATACGCACAAAAGTCTCCTGGGAAAGCTGGGAAATTAAATGAACATTGTCTGTGTCTCCCTCATGAGCAATACTTCCCTACTAACAAACAATGAGTTCAAGGATTTAGAACAGAGACAACTTTATTGGGAGTGGAGGAGCAGCAGAGGGAAAGGTGAATATGAAATTAACTTCACAAAGTCAGTGATTCATAAATCAGTTCTATTAAACTATGTCATCACTTTTTCCTGCTGCCTTCCCTCTTCACTCCCTCCTCCTGTGGCTCTCCCTCCACCCCACCTCCTCACCCTCCCGGATGTGCTGCACAATAGTCATGAGCCTACCCTTCTCCCTTGCTCCTGGTGGTTAGTCACTGCTCTACCACAGAACACATGGTTCAAGGATTTTTTTTTTTTTTATGTTAAGGTTGTCTGAATCAGATTTTGGCTGGTTCCAGTTCCTGACCTTACAAGGTCACAATGTGTGTGAGGGTTTTGCCATTTCCAAAGCATGATGATTCCAGATCAGATGCTGGAAAAGCTCTGTTGGCAGCCCTGGCTTGAGTACACTCAGCTCCACCTAAAACGCTGCAGTTGTCCTGATGCTTTCTTTATTTTTCTCAGGTTTTGGCAAGGAGCACTGCAACCATTGCACAAACTGGCATAACAGAAATTGTATTTTAACACTGGAAAACACTTTTTTTACCATGAGGGTGGTCAAACACTGGAACAGGTTGCCCAGAGAGATTGTGGAGTCTCCATCTATGGAGATGTTAAAAGTCTTATTGGAAATGTCCCCAAGTAACTCTAAGCAGGTGAGCTGGACTACACAATCTCCAGAGGTTGCTCCCCACCTCTGTCATGCTGTGATCCTGTAAAAAGTATGGTGTTTTCAGCTGTCAGCCAAGATACCTGCAACAGCAGTTCCAGAACAATAAATGCTATTTCCTATGTACCAAATAAGTACTAAAAATTCAGTAGTGGGTTCCTTTTAAAACTGATTTCCAGAAGAATATATCTGGAAATATTTTGAGACTTTAAATGCTTATGTGGGTAGCACAAACTTTGGCAAAGCTCATGGTCCAATGCTATAAATGATGTGGTTAAACTGTAGCATTCATGCCAGACTCATGACTGCTCAATACAAATTCTTTCTAAATGAAAGTTAACTGATTTTTTTTTTTTTTTAGTTTGCTAATAATTCCTTGCTGCCAAAAAGCAGCAGAACACTGCTTTCCATTTTCCCATTTCTACTCCTACAAAAGTCAGACTATTGTTTTGTCTAATATATGACTCCCATGACGAGAACACCATAATACCTAAGTGTCCTTCAATAAAAAAAAACAGGTGTTTAGTTGGCTCCTGGTCAACCTGAAGAAGACATTGTTTTCTAAGTTCTAACTTCAAAGTACAGCAAGGACATACCATCTGGCTTCAGGCTGCCTTATATGCCAGAGTTAATTTTAACTGACCATACCAGAGAAAGACATTCAGAAATTTAATTGGCCATTTTTTTTTAATATTTGCTTGTTTATTGACATACATTTGTATGTGTGTTTTAAAACAAAAGAAACCCAGCTATTTCTCTGTTTATCTATCAGCCTTTAGGAGTGATTGCATTTCTTTTCTGTCAGGAAATTGGTGAAAATGTATATCATGGGAAGATTACTATCTCAAGAAATAGAAAGCTGGATGAGTTTTTTTTCCTCCCGGGACCTTCTGCAGATTTACAAATATATTGACCAAGGTGCTTGGTGCTCTATCATTGTTTTCTGTCTTGGCATCCGGTTTGCTCTTTTTATCCACTGGCAATTACCTCCTGCTCCGATGTGCTGCTAAGCAACTCAAATAAACTGTCTGTCTTCCTGTTTCTTCTTCTGCTGATCTTTGTCACTTTACTTCTTTTCTTTCCTCCTACCCTCTCTTTTAATTTATAATATCTCTTGTCCTAGTGAGCTTCAAAAAATGGTAACATACAAAGTGACTATTTTCCTCTGACTCTGCTTCCTTCTTTGTCTTTTGTCTTAGTTCAAAATTTGCATATTTGAATCATTCCCCTTTTCGTGCAGAAATTTTTATAATTACCTGGCTGTGTTTAACATTATGGGATCTCCGGCAAGGTTATTAGCTATTACTAATCATAAAGGTAATGACTGGAAAGACATCCTTATAAAACTTCTATATGTCCTGAAAATGTATAGAAAATTTAGAATATCTGAAATCCAAAATACTTCTTTGCACACTTATTTCTTCTGTAAGTTCTGTTAAGTTCACAAAATGCTTTTCTGTACTTTACAGGGCAGAGGTGACTGAATGAAATTGCTCGGGTGCCTGAGGCAACAGACTGAGTTGTCTGGAACTATAATGATTATTCAAACCATAATTATCCAAATGACCCAGATTTCTTCCTTGCTGTGTCTTGACAAATTGTTAGGCAGTAGCAACTCTGCTGTTGTGGTTCTGTGGGCAAACACATTTGGATACCCATGTAAGTAGGCTGTATAGAGCAACAAGGCCAACAAGTCATATCAGGAGTTAGGTGTCTAAACTACAGTGTCTTTAGTGCCATTTTCAAGATTATTAGTTACAGTAATTGCATCTTTTTTTCTATTGAACTTTGTTGTCTTGATGTTACAAGTTTATCTTTGTCTTGAGCAAATTCACAATATGCAGTCTATTTGCAATCAGCTGTTGCCAATTTACCTGAATTAATTTTATTTTGTTTAAGTGTTTGTTCTGAACCATGTACAGACCAGGATCACACTGATTGATAGTTTGTTTAGCTTACAGAGTTTATAGTTGCAGGCTTACAGTTTAGGTGGGATGGAATATGATTTACACTGGAAACCTCCCCAGTGGCATCCTCCCGCCTCCCTGATCTCCTTGATTATGCTATAGGAAGCTTTCCATCCAAATTGGAGTAATTAATTTTATGGTGTCTTCTGGTAAAAAGATTAGATTTAAAAAATAACAGTACTACAGTAAAGGAAATTATGAAGGGTGGAACTCTTCTTTTATGTATTTCTGGACCTTAGTACATTTAGCCTTTCTTTATTTTCTGTGTTTTGCATGCCATTCTCAAGTAATCCTTTGGTCTTACTTGGATTTGTATTTATTTGTTTATTTGTTTGTTTTTATAGATAACTTCTCTCCTTTTCCCCTTCCCCTTGGAAAGCTTACTCTGGATTTGTCTTCCACTCTTGTTTCTACAGCTGTAGGATTTGTAAGTGCAAGTGCTCAGAACAGTGTGTCTGACTCTAACCAGCACAGTAGTGTACCCTGTGAAAGAGACAAGCCTCTGGGTCTCTTGTGTATTTATAATTTATATTATTTTCCCCTCTTACACTCATCTTTAATTGTTTAATGGAGAAGGAATAGGCTAAAAGGATAGAGGAGAGGAACTGAAAAGCAGCAATTGCTGCAGAAACAGCAGTATTACAAGGTATGGCTAGAAAGTAAATAGACAGGAAAATCTTAAGCAAAAGGATGAGCAGATTTATGGAATATGAGGGAGGTGCTATGACTCTTCTGGGTTTATAGTAGTCGCCCTAGGAGACTCTCCTCCATATGATCATGGATCAGAGAAAATCTGTACAAGTCCTCTCACCTGTTATTCAGTTCTCTGCAGTATCTTTTTCTCTCCAGACCAAAATAATAAAAGAGAAAGGTCCTCCTCTGCCTAAAAGACACTAAAAGAAATAAACTCGAAAGTAGACAATCAAGGCCTATCATTTTTTTTAGTATCTTGTAGAACAGCTTAGTCTGATGCTTTCAAAAATCCAAAGCTTTCAAGAGGAACACATCAATGGCCTCCCAGCATTCTATGTTGGTAGACCACAGCTAGCAGAATACATTCCAGCGCTTGTGGAATTTTGATGAAGCACTAGTTTGTACAAGATATTGTCAGCACATTTTTGCCCCAATTGTTGCACTTGGGATGAAGTGCTATGGACATAAGGAGCATGTGCATCATTAGTTAATCAGGTTTGCAGCTCACACTGATTTTGAATCCCTACCTTTCCGGCTCTAAAAACTCTGCTTTTCCTAACCAGTTAAATAATGTAAGAAAATTAGAAACTCTGAAAGGACCATACACTTTGGAAAGCTTTAATAGTTTAACCATAATACCATGTTTGACATAGCTGCACAAGTTTTTATTTGAAACTAGCCTGCACCCAACAGGTTAGGAGAAGAAGCAGCAAGAACTGCTGTCTATCTGTAAAAAAAACCATTGATTGCTTGGAGAGACTTCTCTGATTTGAACTTTTATGTTGCTTATCACTCTATATGCCAGTTGTTTCCAAAAATAATGCATTACAGGATTTAACCAGTACAAAGGTTAGATGATAAATGAATACATGAAAAACTACACATAAGGCAACACATTTTTAATAGGGTATGAGTACGAAAGAAATTTAGGAAAAGACGAAATAGGCTCAAGTTGTGCCAGGAAGGTTTAGATTGGATATTAGGAAAAATTTCTCCACCAAAAGGGTTGTCAAACACTGAAACAGGCTGCCCAGGGAAGTGATGGAGTCATCATCCCTGGAGGTATTTGAAAGACATGTGGATGTAGCACTTAAGGACATGGTTTAGTGGTGGACTTGGCAGCGTTATGTTAATGGTTGGACTCTATTATCCTAAAGGTCCTTTCCAATCTAAATGATTCTCTAATTCTATGAAATTTAAGTTGAAGAAGTAGAGGGATGCAGAGATTCTCTACTGAGTGGCAATGATACCATGCTTCTGTAGAGCACTGAGCACCTGAAACTGGCCTGACAGCAGCAGAAGTTGACATTGGTGGTCACTTTGGATTGAACCCTAACATTTTTTGTCATTATGTAGAGTGTATCACACTAAACTGGAGGATAGAAACCCTGAAACACAAATTAAAATGAGATGAGTTAATTTAAGCTAAATGTTCAAAATACTTCTATGCACAGCACTGAATTTATTTGGAAAATATATCATAACTATAAGACAGCATAATTCCTCTCCCTCTCTGCCGATAAAGACTGTTTTAACCTTGGAATCTTGGGAAGGATCAAAATGAAAGATCTATTTATCCCTAACTTATAACTTCTTAAAATAAAAGATCTCTCAGGGGTACCAAGAGAAATTGCTGTAGTCACTGAATCTTACTGCAAAGTACCCTGTGCACCACATAAATGACAATATTCGCTTCAGTATAATTTTAATGCAACCTGTAATTCCGGGCACCCATATAGGTTCTCTATTTGTTTTATTTACATAAATGTGTGCTTCATAATGAGTTAGTACATCTGTTATGGTAGGCAGAACTCTTCATTTTCAATGGTCAAGTGAGAGATGTATTTTTTCCACCTTTTTTTTTTTAACTTCAAGATTGCAAAAACCTTGTCCTATATACAAGATATTGCTTTCCTCTTTTAGTACAACTAAGTGGTAGATAAACTGTGTTGGAATTTCTGAAGAGCAGGAAGTCTCCAAAGAGTATATAAAATCAGTATTGAACTCAAAGAAACTAACTTGCATATAGTAAGCAAAAATATCATTATATACTGACATATCCGTCTTAAAACAGATGCTGCACAGATGCCGGCATTTAAGTCAGTGGAACAGGAGTTCTCTAAGGTTTATGTTAAGAAGTAGTTGTTAGGCTTAGTAGTTAAATGGGAAAATAGAAAACCTTCTTCGAGCCCTGACTGTATGATATAGGTCAAAGTAAGAAAAAGAAATATGCTTATTTCTGTGAATGACATTTGTAGGTCCTTAAATCAGGGCATAAAAGAGACTCAAACAGGGTTATCATTAGGCATGCCATGGTGTGCCTAGATTAGACAACACTCTGCCATCAACTTGCCATGCACTAGTCATTCCCCAGACACAGCCGGGGTAGATAGATGAAGAGAAAGAGAAAGAAGAATCCGTTTGTGAAAGTGGAGTTATGAGATAGGAGAATGGGAATAATAAAGACCTTGGAGTTGAAGATCAGCCTTTGGATCTTGAATCTTGAGGCTGATTTGAAGTGTCATGAGGAGGTGCTCAGCAACTTCCCCTTACATTTAAGACTGATAAAAGACTCCATCTCCAAATTTCACTAGTAATCCTACTTTTTTCAAGGCAGGGAAGACATTATTTTCCCACCATAAATATGGGAGATGTGCTGAAAACTGAATGCTGTAAATGAAACATCCCAGATACCTGTTGAAAATTCCTCTCCACAAGGAACAGATGGTTGTATGAGAGAATTTGTATTTGTGCCAACAGAATCATTCCAAACACCCACATCGTGAAGGTCATCAAGTGCAGAATTAGCACAGACATCAGCTTCAGGATAATGGTTGCCAAGTCTTAGCTGCACCTGGCTGAAACCAAAACATAATCATCCTACTGTGATTCATGTTTGGTAACTGCATCCCGAGTAACCCAACCAAGTACATATTGAGCTGAAATAAAACATTACTGGTTCATTAAATTACTTTTAAAAAGCAATTTAAAGTTTCTGGATCACTAGCACAAAAAGAGAATAAAGAGCCCAAGACTGGTTTCCTGGAATGAACTTGCATGCAGAACTACAATGTCCAAGTGTTAGATTTCCTGTCAACTAACAGAATCTCTTACATAAGGAGCTACAAGAAGCAGATTACTTCTAGCAAGAAACACTAAACACTAGAAAACACTTGCTAGAAAGCTATAGCAAGAAAATAGTACTCTGAAAATAGCAGTACAGTTGAAAGTAAATTTACTGAGAATTTAGAATTTAGTGAATGGAGGAATTAAGTTTTATTAATAATTAATATATTTTAATTCAAATGCTTAAAATAAGTTAATTGTGTCCTCCTAATGGTCATAAACTTCTCCAGGTGTCACCTGCTTCACCCTGTCCAAGAGAAATGGCTAATGTTTTACGCTTTGAGACAAAATTTCACAGTGCCTTGGAGTGAACACTTTGAGCAGAAATTACTATTTTCTCCCATTGTTTTTGGGTATGGAAGGGTTTTATTCTGTCTTAAACAAGCCTCTCTTAATTTTGAGATAGGGCTTTGTATATAGCCCTTTGTAATTTTGTTTCTTTAAACTTGTGGATTGATTATCTACATTACTCTTCAAAGAAGCCCATGCTAACAGTTTTCCAAAAGTGGAATTTCTTCTTCTTCTAAAAAAAAAAAAAATTAAAATTCTTGATCCTTATGCCTGCTTCCATTTGAAAATATTGTCAGAATTCAATTATAGCCATATTCCATTAATACTTTTAGCAGGGTAAGACTAAAAGTTCAGGAACTTGAATTCTCAAGAGAATGAAATATGTTAAGCTTCTTGGCACACCCAGCCTGAGTAGGAGGGCTCTATGTTTACCAAAGAACCACACAGGTAATTACTAGATCTTTTTGTATATTTTTCCTTTTGCCTTTTGTTCTGACCATGTTATTTGTTTGTCTGTCTTCATTTTCACATAATTTTCATCCCCATTCTGCAGATTTGCCTGCATTAGTATTGAATTTTTGTTTTTCACTTCATGAACAATACTTACTTAGCCTTACTTAATCAAATTAGTTTCTTATTTTCTGACACTAGACCTTCTAAGTGGCTCTGTGCAGTCTGTTCCTTACACATTTTTGTTCTAATTCCCAAATAATTCCTTTGTCCCTTCCAGATGAAACTTTTATGCAACTCAGCTGCTTTCTTCTGTTCATGTTACTCATGCCTAGCTCTGAGATCAACCTCTTTCAGCCCTAGGCTGTTTGTTCATGTGGGGCACTTTGTCTCAGATTTGGATTCACTATTATTGTTACAAGTTTCTCCAGCAAGTTTCACTGATGTTATCATCTGCAAAGAAGGAAAACAAGTGTGAAGGACATTTATGTCCAAAAATGGTTTTGCTCTGGGCCTAATCTGCCATGTGCAGCTAAAGAAGTATTTATACGTATGTTAAAAATAAGGTTGACAGAGAATATACAAATCACAGCTAAAGAGTCTAGAATTTTCCAGGATTACCCTCCCCTCCCGCCCCCTTCCCAATCAATAATCATTGTTATAAACCCTGTTTATTTTTTAAATGCCCAAACAAGGCACTTCCTGACATCCCCCAAATGAGCTTTGGTCTGCATGAGTATACATGCTGCTCAAATCATCCTGAGAGAGTCTGAAGTCATTACAGCAGATAAAAGAATAAACATTACTCTCATATTCCAGGAATCTTATTCTCCACTTAAATAATTACATTTAGTTAATGATGTAATTTAATCATTAAATAATTACATAAAGAAAATCATATTCGGGGATTCCTGAAAGTCCTGGTCTCCACAGAAGTACTCTCTAGTGGAAATTATCTATTTCCTAGTGTCCTATTACCTGGAGCACTTTGCTTAACTGTATCTCCAGCCCGCTGCTCTTGTACCTTTAGTTTCATTTTACGCTCTCTTAAATTAAGTCCTGGTCCTGAAAGGTGATCAGTACTTGAAGTGCAGTCACCTCTATTTCCATTCTAAGTCAATGGGAAAGGATGATGCTCAGCCTTTTACACTACTGATTCTCCCTGTAAGAGAGCAGTCAAAGGTCTGCAATATTGGTCTTTCCAGTGATTGAATGTCAACCTCATCAAATTTAAATTCAGACTTTCTTGACCTCTGGTTAATGTTGTTGACTTCATTTAACATTCTATCTTTAAAAAAAATGTAATAATTCAGTACTGTCTCCTTAGAGCTTCCTGTCAGCCTACCCAGAGTGAACTGGGGAACATAAATATGTTTTTCTTTGTTTAAGCTATCTCAAATGCCTTTCTTTTGGTGATCTTTCTCTAAAAGAATCTAATATTTGTTCAACCTGCTATATTGTGAGTATTAGAGTTCATTCCTATTTCTGACAGACTAAAAGTGAGGAAATCCAGGAGGATATATTCTATGATTGCTCCTGAAACCACACCTCTTTTCTTTTTGATTTACCATACTAGTAAGAGCTAGCCATGAGCTAAAGAGAAGGTTAAAGTTTTCATTTTAAAGTTGAAATAAAAGGAATATAACAATAACTAGAGGCAATGTCAGGTATACAGGAAACAGAGAGAAGAGACTAATACCCACTGTTCCCATGATTAGAAGGAAATGTCACTGATGACATTCCTCTCTAAGCAATAAAGAGAAATATGCATCTCTGGAGGGCAATCCACCCCACTTATTTAAAACAGTTATCCTGAACTACAGAGGGAGCCTAGACAACAAACTTAGACAGGACACATAGGGAACAATACAGGTACCTAAATGTAAATGTGTGGTGTTGATTGAAGAGACACAAAGGAATTTCCTCTCATCTACGTCTGTCGTAAATACTGTATCATTTCCATCAGTCCTGTGCAAGATGTTTTAGGCACTTATAAGGAGCTAAAATGTTATACTGTAAGAAATTGTGCCTAAATAAGATGTCTAAAGTTTCTGAGATTAACCTTACAGCGAGGATATAAAACTGGTGGAGTGGATGAGGATGGAAGAACAAAATGAGCTGTAGTAAGGTGGAGAAGCTTCCTAGAGAACTTAACATCTAAGAAGATTATTTGTAGTATTGCACAGATATTGGTCAGAAACGGAATGTGGCAGTTTATTTTCACTTGCTGGCATAAACTATTCTGGGTTCAAAATTCATTACCCAGGTGAGATAAAAATTTGGGAAAATTACAAATAAAGGAATAAGGAAACTGGAAGAAAACTAAGACAAAAATAATTTTAAATGTAATAAGGTAAAAGTAAAGATAAATCCTAGTGATGATTTGTAGGTACACAGCAGATCAACAGATAGGAAAAATTTAGGATGCAGGAAAGATGTGGTCATTAAAGATTATTACATGCTTTAAGAGTATTACATGTTCTCAAATGAGGGGAATAGTTACTTGCGTTTGAGAGTAAAAAGACATGTTCTACAAGAAGGAAGATTTTATGACCTTGTACTTGTACTGAAATATTTAGCAGAAATTCAGTCTATACTGACAATATAAAAAAACACACAAGCAAAATGATGACACATTGAGGGATCTTTCAAAAGTCTGTGAGACTGCAGATATGCCAGAATTTAACAAATAAAGGGATTTGGTTTTATTTTATTGTTCTATCCTGAGACCAAACACAGTAAGTTGGATGATGAAATGCATCCATGTCAGTGGAAGGACAATAGAAACTGCTGATGGCGAAGGCAAGTTTGAAGGAAAATTTGTCAACAGAGTTTTTTGTCAGTTTTCATTTCCTTGAATGACTATTCAAGGCACTGCTTTAAACAGATAAGATAAAGAACTGAAAGTTAGAGAAAAATCACTTTAAAAATTAAAATAACTGCTCTGAAACTGTGACAATCTAATTGCAAAAACCTGATGCCAAACTATGAAGGGTTTTTTGGTTTGTTTTTTTTTTAGGGGAGGGGGGGTTGTTTGTTGGTTTTGGGGGTTTTTTTTGACAGGAGGGAATGGTTTTTTGGCTGACTTCAAAGACAGCTGTACTGGCAACAACTGAATTGTTTCTGGGTCAGTCACATGGGTGTGTGTAGCTCATTTCAGCATAACTGTTCTCTCAGTTCCCCTATCACAGGTTTTCCCCAGTGTCTCTTTTTTGATTTTGATGCATATGGATAATAGCATATTTAATGAAAACACCAGGTAAATACTTTATGAAATCTCTGCAAATAGTTTTTGTGGCTGAAATGAAGTAAGTTGTAAATGTAATGGATATATTCTGTAGAAATTCATTCTGATTTTTAGAAGAAAGCATTCGTTCTGTCAATTCCATTCAGCTAGAAATAAGGTTTAGTGAAAGAAACGTACTGAAAGCATTTTTTAATGTTATGGGATTTTTTAGTGTAGCTATATTAGCACACAAATGCACAACTGAAATTGTTCTGCCCAAGAACATCATGTAATCTTGAAATATGGATAGCATTTCAGAGACAAAGAGGATGGTAAGGGAAGATTTAATAGCCAATGTGCTGTCCTCTGAAATGAATTGTGTCTGTTATAACCGTATCCTAGATTTATATAGAAGTCTATGTAGTTTAATTGTCCGAACTGTACACTGCCAGGAAACTGAAAGAACCCTAGGGAAATCATTTGGAAAAGACTTGATAATCCCCGGATGTAATCTGTACCCAAGCAGGTAAGAAACCAGGCAACACTGCATCCTGCAAATTCTAGGGGACTCAAGAGACACCCAGTCCTTAGTTCATCCTTTGTAGATTAGGAGCCATGGCTCTGCCTCCCTACACTGGGTCAGAGACCTCATTTTGTGGTTGGGGGGCATGTGGAGAAGACCAGATGTGATTCCAGAAGGATTAGTTAGGTTTTTTTTTTAATGTTGTTTCTAATCAAATATGTACTTGTTTCCAAAAGGTATGTGGTTTGTATAACTAGAGTACATGTCTATCTTCCAAACACACTCTCCTTAGGAACTTTTGCACCTATTATTTAGTTTTCACTGCATTTAACGTAAGGATAAATTAAAATTTGTTGGTATTTTTCCCCAAAATTAATTTTTGTGAAAATTTTGGAGCAATTAATAAAGGTAGTTGCACATTTTGACAAGAAAGAAACAAAGACTTTTATCATTGGTGTAGTGCCAAGAAACATAAGAAGTAACACTGTGTCAGGATCTGATACTTCTACTGTTTCTGATAGGATGACTTCTAAATTTGAAATTACGGAGTTTCAGCCTTATGGATGCTTTTTTTCCCCACTGAATGGGAAGTTTTCTGTCCTCTCAAATGGGAGCATAGCATAAGACAAAGTTCATTTTTTTGAAAAAAACCCTACCATAGTGATCTGTGTTTTCCTTGTTTTGTAATACAAAATTGTACTGGGTTATGCTTTCTGAATTGCCATTCCATGTCTTAATCATCATGATTCATATTCATTTGTATAATGGCTGTAAAACCTCTATTCTAGTCATTATTTCAAACCCTGTCTTCTGCACCCAGACTTTTTCTCTTTATCAGGCATGATTATAGGGTAGGGAAAAAATTGTTTAAAAAGCTGAAAAATGAATGGAGTTTGGATAAAGATATTTAGCTACAAACATTAGTGAAAAACACTAATGTGCAGATCCATAGAAATCAAGTCACCAAGGAATTAAATTTCTACTTGTTGGCTTTTCAAGTAAAAAGGATGAACTTTGCTTTCAACTTAAGGGAGGGAAAAAAGGAGTTTTGTTGGTTATACTTTTTTTTAATAGAAAAATTGAGATCTGATTTAGATGACTTTTAAAGCCATTAGAAGCTGTTTAGTGCTCTATTAGAGTTGGTACTCAAATTAATGTTAAATGATTTGTACTTTATCAGCACTGAAAAACATATTTAATGAACTTTGACTCAGGGATTTACACGTGATTTGCAGTATTGAATTCTGCTGTGTGAATACTTGATAAAACAGCTTTGTATTTGCTTTTGTTGATCATGTTTCTTTACAGGAATTGCTGTGTCTAACAGGTAGTCAATGCTTTATAAGGATAATTTAATTTTTGAAATCATTATTTTTATATTAGTAATAAATTTGTCATAGTCTATGGGCATAAGTAAGACTAATAGGAAGAAGCAACACCTTTTATGAGATTAATAAATACATTAAAAATGCTTAGTGGCCTCCCCCATCAAAAATAACTCTAGAACAAAACCTCCCACCTGCCCAACTCTTGATACCTGAACTATTATTTTATTGACACTATTTTTCATGCATGGCAAAGTGGGTAATTTTAAACTCAAATCCAAAGTTTAAAATAATCACAACTACTTCAGTATTTGTTCAGTGAACAAGTGTGTTTGGAACTATGGATATTTGACACAGCTTGAACTGAGGGTGACCTGGCAGTGCCAATCTGCAGACAGTATTAGTTATAGAATTTAATGGCCTTCACATTTTTCTATCTAGGTGTCTGAGGCAGGTTTCCTCTTTCATACAAATCTTGTGGTAACCTTTGCTCCTCAATGGTTTAAGTCACATTCTTAAGGGATTAAACTGTTATGACAAAAGAGGAATGTTTAGATATTCTGCTTTGCAGCTAAAAATTTGTCAGATTAGAAATTGTGTATTTTATAATCTCAAGATCAAAGAAGCTTTCCATCAAAGCTTTATGTCCGCTATAATATTTTCCCAACCTTTGTTGAACCTGAATTGTTTTGGATTATCTCACATTGGGTTCACTGAGTACGCCTAACTAAATGTGGGAAAAAGCTTCCTGACAAATGTTTTAAACATTTCACATGTGTAGGGCAGAGGCGGTAAGCCACAGGTATTAGTTTACTGCAGTGGCGAAGCTTGCTTTAACAGTCTTTTTAGCTCTACTTTTATACAATATGCTTTTTGAGATTAGTATGACAGATAAAACCCCACAGGGCAACCGTTTATCTTCCATTAGGAATACCATTCACTTTCTTTAACCTAGTGACCTAAGTGCTCCTGTAAAGAGTCTTTTTTAGAGAGTTTTTACATCTCAGTGGATTAAGTATCATTTCTCTGCTGAGGAAAAAAACTACCACAATTCAATTTCTTTAGAAGAATGGTTTGTCAGAGGAGAACAGTTTTTGTCTTTATCCATCTTTAAAACCAGCAGTCATGTTCCCCAAACAATCACAAAACTGTGCTCATTCAAAGTTCAAATTGTCAGTTAATTTAAAATCTACTCACCAAGTCCCTTTATTACAGTTTCACTTCATATTTGGCAAGGTAAATACCATACTAAGATGACAGAGGACAGAGAATTTATCTGTCCTTTGTGTTGCATAGTACCTTGATATTATTTAATGTTATTTGGCATAATCGTTGTGGAAAATGCATATTTACAGTAATATATATTTTTCTACTAAAAACATACCATTATTGAGATATATATATGCCTATATTTTAAAAAACATTCATAATCAAAGTAAATCTGAACAGCCTCCATAAAGAAATAAAGGCATTGTTTAGACATTTCCAAATAAATGCTTGGAATTTAGCATACAGAGAGATGTGCATTCCCTAGATTCCAATCAGTACCTTTTGGGAAAGCAAGACAGGTTGACTTTTTAATGAATATAATGAAAAATAATGTGCCCAAACACACAAAAACCGTAAGTGACTCTTTTGCGGTTGCTCTGTTTGGTTTGCAAAAAATGTAGCAATGCTTTTGACAAGCTGTTTGGTGCTCTCGCCTCTATCTGCTTTTAGAAAGATGGATCTACCATCAGAGGTCTGGCCTTGCACTCAGATGCTGTACTGCACCACATTTTAGACTGAGGCTCAGAAACAATTTATTTTTGATGGTACTTGCTTGAAATAATCTTTTCCCCCTGCCTTTAAAATACTGAATATAAATTGTTTAACTAATGCATTGTAGTAACTGGATATTCTCTGTTCTCCAGTAGATCTTTATTTCACTTCTTTTTCTGCAGTCAGTGACCTGTTTTCTTGATTGATTTAGATACCATGTATGTATTTGCAGGAGTCAGCAGTAATTTTGGATTCCATGTTCCACCTGCACTACTTTAGGGCCTGATCTTTCTACTTGCAATATGAAATGGCCCAGTTACTTTGTTGGAGCTCTGCAAAGAAGTAGCTTGGAGTGCACTCTTGTTTCTGTCCATGCTCAAAGCGTCTATAAAAAGCACTGGCTGTAGCCTATATTCCAAAGTTTTTATTTTTAAACTCTTTATTATTTAATAATAATTTTGTTGATGTACTTGAAATGCCTTCTAGATGTTACCACTTGTGGAGAAAGTCCACTGAAAGTACAGTACTTACATATATGTAATCTGATTTTCAAGGGGTGTGTAGATATTAAAAGAAGCACGATATAAGTGTCTTCACCTATTCAAGTTTGCACAGGTAAACTTGTAGTGTCTGTATTCTTTTTATAAAAATATGAAAAATACTACTAGTAAGATAAAGGATTAGACTTTTTTTGTTTTCATATTAGATGACAAATGAAAGATTCACTATACATACTTTGCTATCACAACAAATGTTCAAGAATTCTTCATTTTTTTTTCTCCATTTTGTACCTAATGCCACCTTCCTCTTCCTAGTCCGCTGCTGGATATACTCTGGTATACTCATGCCATCCAGAGGGACCTTGACAGGCTT
>NW_010336061.1:0-845 GCF_000700745.2 Antrostomus carolinensis
GGACAGGGACAGGGGGGACAGGGACAGAGGGGACAGGACAAGGACAACGGGGACAGGGACAGCAGGGACAGGGACAGCAATGACACCACAGGGACAGCGGGACAGGACAGGAGGACAGGGACAGCAAGACAGGGACAGCGGTGACATGACAGGGACAGCAGGACAAGGACAGAGGTGTCAGGACAGGGGACAGAGGTGACAGGGACAGCAGGACAGGGACAGCAGTGACACGACGGGTCAGCGGTGACAGGGACAGCAGGACAGGGACAGAGGTGACAGGACAGGGGACATCAGGACAGGGGACATTGGTGTCAGGACAGAGACAGAGGTGACAGGACATGGGGACAGAGGTGACAGGACATGGGGACAGAGGTGACAGGACATGGGGACAGAGGTGACAGGACATGGGGACAGAGGTGACAGGACATGGGGACAGAGGTGACAGGACATGGGGACAGAGGTGACAGGACATGGGGACAGAGGTGACAGGACATGGGGACAGAGGTGACAGGACATGGGGACAGAGGTGACAGGACATGGGGACAGAGGTGACAGGACATGGGGACAGAGGTGACAGGACATGGGGACAGAGGTGACAGGACATGGGGACAGAGGTGACAGGACATGGGGACAGAGGTGACAGGACATGGGGACAGAGGTGACAGGACAAGGGACATCAGGACAAGGGACAGAGATTTGAGCTGGCAGGGTGGCTGTGTCCCCATGTCCCCCTGGCGTCCCCTTGTCCCTGTCCCCTCACCCAGGTGGCCGTTGCGCAGCCGCTTGAGCTGGCAGGGTGGCCGTGTCCCCATGTCCCTGTGTCACCCTGGTGTCCCCATGTCCCC
>NW_010336062.1:0-16829 GCF_000700745.2 Antrostomus carolinensis
TAACTCTACCCTAGCAAAACCAGGACAGTAGTGTTTTTTGGCATGGTAATTAAATAAATAAATAAATAAAAAAGTAAACTGCAGAAACTGCAGATGACAAATGCAAATATAGTAAGTCATAGATCTGTCACTGGGAAACAAAGACAGAATTGGAATCAGCAGACTAAACATTTCTGGTGACCTGGGCTCTAATCCAGGTCAAGTTGGGAAAATTTTTCAAGAGAGATGTGTGCTAGTGTCTTGACTTTAGCTAGCTGCAGTTACTGAAATCTTGCATGCTTTTTGAATTTCTTTAAAACAAACAAAAAGCTTGCTGTTGTTATATACAAAGTACTTTAATGCTAATCATGTACCCATAATTACATTAATGCCTTTCCTTTAATTCTTTCCATGTGGGAGCTTTAATAGATTGTGTTGCAAAAAAGTTAATTTGAGTCTAAAACTTCGTTTGTGCAGCTTCTGGAAAAAAGGATTCTACAATTGTCTGTTGGTGAACCTGATACAAAGAAAGACTTTACACAGAAATCTTGTTCCTACAAAATGAATGAGGTAGCAGAAAGAGCCTTGCCTACGTAAGTGAGTAGCACAGTGCAAGGGGTATGGATTTGCAGGGTGAAATGGCTGGTGTTGAGGACAGTGTTCACACTGTGTGTGTTTTGGGAGAACTGACTTCAGACCAGCTCTAGTCCGATCCCAGAGGGTGATGAGCTGGTACACTGCACTGCCTGTTGTAGAGGAGCTGAGTGCGCTTCAGGACTTGGCAGAAGGGCAGTAGGAGCCTTGCTTGCTTGAGCACTGATTGTGTTGCCTCTGTATTAGCCCAGTTCAGTTGATGCCTGGCCAAGTTTTTCTAGAATGTGTTGAGCTTCATGTAGCTGTTGATTCATGAGCTGTTCTTTCTGCATAAGCTTCAGTTGTATGTGTCTGCAATAGCTGCAGTTGCGGCTTTGGTTATACTGTAAATATAAAATAATTTCAGTTGAAATTTCTGTTTGGGTGTGGTGTTTTTCATTAGTTGTTAATCCTTCTGTCCTCATTGATTATTGTTGAGGTAATGTGCTTTCATGAGAGAATTAACAGGTGGTTGGCATGTTAATCCTTTTGGGTTAGAGTTTCGTAATCCATCTCCTAGATGTCTTGCCTGTCTAAGGCTTTGATTTCTGTCTGCCTTAATTTTTTTGAATAGGAACTTCTTACAAACAGTGCTCCTTGTCAGCTTCTTCCCTATGTTTAGGTATAGTTGCTTTTAAACAGATTTGCCTGTCTCCTAGGAGACAAAGCAATACCATTGCACGTTATTTTAATCCCTAAAGATGTTATATGTACATAAACAAACATAGAAAAAGACATAGTCTTCCCTGTACTCTAGGGCGTGTGGACAAGTAGAATGGCTTGATCTGTTTTCGTCTCTGGTGGTACTGCTGACAGATGCCTCCTACAGTTTGGTGTTGGTAACACCAATGTCTGTACTTGTTCAGATAACATCCAAATAAAGTCAGTTAAACTGCTTAAATGAACCTGTGGGCAAAAGACATTCCCACAACAACAGATATTTGTTTAGTCCAAATATAAAGCCACGTCCTAAAGTTTAAGGACCCCACTGAAGCCACATAGTTTTAGTGCCTATGTGTGGGAGATAATTGGTCTTCAGTGTGTTAATGATACTGATGCACCAAAAATCTTTGGAAGAAGCTTCTTTAATTTGTTTTTGATTTTATAGAGTGTATATTGACAGAAGTTGTACATAAAGATGTGTAGCTGTATTAATTTCCTTTAGTGTTAGGACATTTATGACTCTTCCTGCAAGATTTTTTATAAACATAACAAGCACATTTTTTTAAAGATCCAAATAATATAAGTGTGGAGGAATTAACTTTGAAGGCTTTTTCCTGCAGACATACCACTTAAAATAATTCTGTTGACCACATTTGCAGGTGATGTGGAAGAAAGCCTTCTGATGTCTCCAAGTGTCCTATATGTTGCCTGTCACTTCAGCGCAGCTCCTGGGTGTTTGGAGTTGTAGCAGAGCACTGCACAAATAACCACTGCCGCACTTTAAGAGCTTTTATCATCAGACTTCATCAAAACTGTCATTATCTGTTTTACTATATTGTACTCATCATGCATTGCTTGACTGCTCTTACCCAGTAGCGATTATCCTGTGTTTTTATGTGGATGTGCAGATATGAAATGCAGGCCCATGTAAGATGTCATGAGACAAAACCAGTGTTGGACATAGGTAACAGCTGAGTCAGCCCTTCATTACTTGGCTCTTGGTTACACATAGAGACAATGCTGTTGTTTTTGACGCTTTTTTGAGTCTAGCTGAAGTTGTGAAAAGAAATAAAGTTCTGTTTTTCCTCTCTTGCTTCCCTGGCCTCGGCTGTGGCTGTTAGCCACTAAAAGGTGGCTTTGCAGAGTCTGGTCTCAATGGCTGCAGGCCCAGTTTGCTGAGAGTATCTAGAAACAAAAATAAAAATCTGTCTCACCTTGCAAAATGATGAGCTGCCTACCTTCCTTGGCTCTCTAAGACTGGAATCCAGGTTCGGTGCTCATGAACACCTGTGTAAATCCATCGTATTTGGTGTGGTTTTAGTAAGTGTGTCTTTTCTCGGTGAAGTCCTTCTTGTTCTTGTTCTTGTTTTCCTTCAGCATGTAGAGTTGTACTGGGTGTGGGTGGGCAGGCGCTGGCAGTGGGGGGCTGCAGGGACAGACACAGTGGACTGACCTCAGGGCTCAGCTGAGCCCCTTGGCCAAGATGGTGGCATCATGGGGAAAGTGTATTTAAGAAAGGGAAAAATGCTGGATGGTAGTGAGGAATGTAGAGGAGAAAAAAAGGTGTGAGAAACAGCCTTGCAAACAGCAAGGTGGGAGAAGGTGCTCCAGGTGCCAGAGAAGAGATTCCATTGGAGGAGACCCCCTGGAATGACATCCAACCCTGCAGCCTCTGGAGGATCCTGGGCCAGAGCAAGTGGATATTTGCTGAAGGAAGCTGCAGTCCATAGAGAGGCCGTGCTGGAGCAGGTTTATCCTGAAGTATTGCATTGTGTGGAGGGGACCCACGCTGGAGCAGTTTGTGAAGGACTGGATCCTGTGGGAAGGACCTGCACTGGAGTAGGGGAAAAGTGGGAGGAGGAAGGAGTGACAGAGAGGAGCTGTAACAGACTGACTCCAGCCTCTGTTCCCCATCCACCTGTGCTATTCGGGAGGGAGAAAAGGTAGAGGAGTTGGGAATGAAGGGGTGAAATTGAGCTTGGGAAAGGGGAAGGGAGAAGGAATGGTTTTAATTAGTGTTTGTTTCTTACTAGGCAACTCTATTTTAATTGGCAATAAAATAAATTAATTTTCCCTGAGCTGAGCCTGTTTTGCCCGTGATGGTAATTGTTCAGGAATCTCACTGTCTTTATCTAGATCCATGAGCTTTCCCATCGTATTTTCTCCCTTGTCCTTTTGAGGAGGAGTGAGAGAATAGCTGGGTGGGCAGCTGGCCAAGGTCGCCATGGTCCTTAGTCCATGTTATATAATGCATTTCAAAAACTTTCTAAAAGGAAGGTGCCTGAAGAATAGTTGTTGCATGCATTTAGGTAGTTGCAGCTCCATGCTCTTTTAGCTGATGCAGGTTGGCAGCTGCAGCTCTGCTCACTTTGCAGGTGGGGGGGAGGGTGAGAGAGCAGGCTGTGTTTGGCTGCAAGGTGCAAGCCAAAAGGGTGAATCCACCCAAACTGCCACATGTTGTTTAAAAGATACTGTACAGATGAAGAGATTTTGCAAGTAAAGTAAAAGGTAGCTTGAGTACTTAAAAACAGAGAGGAAAAAGAATAATTGGCTTATTTGCGTTGACCTAATTTGATGATTTCCATGGAACGCTGCTACTTTATCCACAGTGTCAGTAGCGAGTTCTTACGTACATACCCGTAAAGTAGATCTTTGAGCAGAAGAAATGCTGGAGCTAGCAGACATTTTGCTTGCAAACTGTTTAAAACTGTGTGTCTGTGTGGGTGTACCAATGACTTGAGAAAAAACAAAGCATGGGAGTCTGAAGAGGGTTGTGTTTTGCTTGTTTTCTGGGTGTAGGGTTTTTTGTGTGTTTGAACATCACTGTTTATTGAAAAAATGATGTATGCGAATTTCACAGTGGGACCAAACTGCTATTTGTGCCAACTGCTGCCATCTGTTCTAGTGCTAACTTTTTTTATAAAGCACTTAGTGATGCACCTAAGCAGGTGGAAGAGCTTCATATATGTTCCGATGTATGGCTGGCTAATGGAACAGTGATATCCCTGGAATAAAACTCTAATTCATCTGCTTCTGGTAAAACGTACAAAGTCATCTCTTGCCTCATCACTGATGAGAATTCTTAAAATGAATGAACATTTGAAGTTACTTTGGACAGGTTCCTACCTTATGATTACTTAAGAAAGAATTAAGCCAATTACAGCGTCATGGATTTATCTCAATAATCAAGCCACTTTGTGTCAGACATTGTGGTTCAGGTTGTCTTCCCCTTGATGAGACGCTGATTGACAAGAGAGCTGGAGGTGGCACTGTTTTCAGGGTGGACAGCGTAGCTAGAGTCAGAAGAGTGAAATAAAAAGGAATTTCCTTAATCTCTCCTGTCTTTACAACAGACATGTGACTACTGCTTAGAAATTCAAGTTCAGATTTTGGAGAACTCATGAATGCATGTGAAAATTCTGGAGATTAGAAATGTGATTAATCTCAGTGTAGCATTCTACCGTCTCATTTTAAGATTTTGCAATGTGTATCCTGGTAGACAGAACCACTGTAGTGGAGCCTGTCCTGTACAGAGGAAGTTGAACTATGGACAACGTGTCATTAGTGTGTTGTTAGCATACTCCCTGACAGTAATGGTGATAGCCCAGTATGCCTTGTCTGTGACCATTAATTTTAAAAAAGCCTTAGAGGTGATAAAGTTTCTACTGGATATTCAGTTTCCCTGCGTGTATGTTGGAGATGTGTGTGATAAACTTGCAGGAACTCAGGCCTGCTTCCCACTGACTTCCAGGGCAGAAAATATATTTCATGTAGTCTGCTACTAATGTTGTTCATCAAAGCCTGCTACAGATACAGGCATAGATTTCTCTTCACCTTTCAGGCTTCTAGCTGATTAGAGGTGCCATGATCAGAAACTTTGTTCAGACTTGATAACATCTAAGTTGAGATGCAGGCATTTCAAGTCTAGATGGGAGCATCTTGACTGCCTGCTTTAGATCAGGTAAGACAGATTATGCAGGTACATGCATTAAGTTGGTATTGGATCAGTGAAGGAGAAACTGAGTTTTAAATGCTGTAAGGGCTTTAAATTGAGAGATTGTAAACATGTATAGACATCACCATGGAAAATACTCGGTCCCATGTGGCTCTATGAAGCAATTTATGCTGACAAGATTTTAAAGCCATAATTACTTTCCTTTTATATTGGGGGAGAGGAGGGTCAAGAAAGCATCATTAGAGTCCAATAATCTGGATTTTTCTAGAAAAATCCTAGCAAAATAACTTGTCTAGCTTAATTGGAGTGCCACAGAAAATTGTATGATTTGCTATTCTTAGTTTTCTGTGTCTGTTTTGATGATACATTACATTAGATGGTTATTAAATATTCTGAGCCATTGTACTTGTTGTCATACTGCATCTGCCTACGAGGAATTGTTTGATCATTAAATCACTGTGAGGGGGAAAGATACATCTCTGTGCACTTTTTTTTTTTGAAGTAAATAATTCTGAAGCTGAAGTGTTTTGAGGTATACTGCTAGTGGCAGGCTTCTCAAACATAGCAGTGACAGCATTAAAATATTTTTCTTTGAAAGCCCTAAGAGCAGGCATCAGCAAGACTTCTGTCCTGGTTTTTAGCTATCACTATCACAACTTCAGTCTTGCACCTTTAATTATCTGTTTCAATCTTCAACTTCGACAAACGCAAGAAATTCAGCATTTTTTGCCCCCCCCTTTCTCCTCCCCTTCCCCCCCTGTTACTCTGTTACGTATTATATTGCTATTAGATTCTTTACCTGACAATAAGTTGCTTGGAAAAGATGTATTTTTTGGGGTAGATTTTGGGCACAGAGGAGTGGTTTGGTCCAGAGTCTACAGTATATGTGGAATAATCCCGCAGACAGCGTAACCAAATGGAAGTTAACTGGATTGCCTGCATGATAGATTACACTACATGAACAAAGGCACAAGGTCTGGGAGTTCATGTAACAGCAAGTATTCAAACTATATTTTTAAGATGTGCAAATTTGAGCTGCAGCATTTGAAAATTGGCTTCTCTTCTGACAAGTTGAAGTTCATGCTTTGTTGGTCTCTCTGCAGCAGCACGTGACATCAGAAATGTCATGACCACTTTGTTAACACATTTGTCTTCTTCATGTAGAAAAAACACATGGTTAGTTCTAATGGTGCAGCCACACAAACGAGCTCCCCTTCTTGCTGATTAATGTGAAAAGGTAAATTGGTTATCCTGTTTCTCTTTGCATTGTATATGAACTCTTAATGATTTGTTAGCTATTATAGAGTTAGAATTAATGATTAAATGTGTTGCACACGTGATATTTGACATTAGGAAATGCTTGGTATATATTTTATATAAAACAAAGCCAAATCCACAAATAAAAAGCTGTGTGTATTGAAAGTTTAATTAGGAGATTGTTTCCCTGGTGTTGAAGTAGCATGCAGATCTATGTTGTGATTTTTTTTTTTCCTTCTTTAGATGATGATTTGTTAATAATCATTATGTGTATTTATCGTGCTAATGATGGGAAGCTTAAGAAGGGAGAGAAGACAATTAGAAAAAGAACACTACTGTTAAGAAAGAAACTTACTGAGACTTCAGTATGTTAAGACTGAGTATCCAGGAACAAGCAGAAGAAACATCAAAACTTCCAAATCTTTGTGGAGTAATGCAGGTTAGTTGTCTTAGAGACTTCTCATTTCTTGTCTTTAGCCTGCACTATTCCACAGTCATCTCCGTACTTCACTGGCCTAGCTGCTGCTCCGAAGCAGGTAAATGTTACGTGCATCTTTCCGTAACCTGTTTGCAAATGTACTATTAAGTTTAACCATTCAATTTTTAAGCAAGCTGCAGCTCTACCTTCACAAGCATAGAGCTGTTTTAAATTGAAACATTCCATTACCCCCCAAAATTAATGGTTCCAAATATAGGAGAAAATGCTCACTTTCTAATCTAGCAGTAGCTAAGAAAAGGAGGCTTTATTTAAAATTATGTCCCCTTGACTACTATCTAGGAGAAAATATGGTCTCAACACAGAAATAGAGAAAATTACTGTGAATGCGTATATATTATGCTGCAAGGCCACACTGGATCAGAAACCTTACAGAAAGACATCAAGAATAAATAACATGGCTAGGATACATATAACATAGCTTTTCACTTACAGAATTGTATGGTATAAATAGGTTAAAGATGAATGCTAGTGAAATAATTTACTTGGAACACTTTTGATGGACCATGTAATAGTTTGGTTTGTGGATTGGTTCTTTCTTCCAATTTTTGAAGAATCATGTGTAAGAAGAGAGTAGCAGAAAGCAAAATTTTTACAGAAGGTTTTATTATGCAGGTTAGGTTATTACTAGGTCTTTGCTGATCTGACAGTGTAAATGGAAAGTAAGCTCTCTGAAACCTCTTGGCTGTAAATTTATGTAGTCAACTTGAGGTGATCCTCCCCCTCTCCCCAAGTGAATTTCTAACAGCAGATGTTTAGGGTCGGTGTTCATAATTGAGATGTATTGTCTCCCATGCCTTGTGAGTTGTTTCTGTAGTAAAAATCTATTGGCAGTTGATTACAGCACTAATGGAAGTCTTTGACAAATAGCTTGTTTTACTTCCACTTTTTTAAAAATTTGAATTGTCACATCATGAAATATTTCAGTATAAGTTACTATTTTTACTATAACTTTTACAGGGCTTGCAGTCTGATCTGTATTGAATTCTGCACTTAAGATGCTGCTTTTGGAGTAGTGCATCAACTTTGCTTTTTAGATACTTCCAGAGTATTCCATTAACACACTTGCATGAGTTGTAAAAGTAATTATGAGTATCTTTAATATCTTAGCATAATACTCACGTGGTTTTACACTGCTGCTTACATCAGTTACAATTTGCTGTATGTGTTCCATACAGACTGTCTCTAGTGTTATTTAACACCTGATGCTCTTCCTTTAGTGTGTATCTTGCCATTTTTTTCTGTACTATTCCTCAGACCGGCCTGTGCTTGGTGATCCAGGCTGCCGTGACACTACAGTCGCAGTGGTTCGGGTGCTTGTTGCTGACAGTGTGTAATCATCCATTTCTTCCTCCCTAGTTTTCAATAAGGATGTGGGAAGAGATGAGGGAGACTTGTGGAGCCATTAGATGTTTTCAGTTTTCATCTACTTGGTTCTGTTTGGGATTATACTGTTTGAATGGAATGTTGCTCTTCTCTCATGGAAAGATGTTGCTCTTGGAAGCAAGCCTGGTGCTTATTAGTGCATGTAACTTCTTGTCATAATGCTAAACTGTAAATGACTTTATAAATTACATTATGAATGTGTCTTCCTGTCTATAATCTGTCTTTTTCAAGTGGATACATACTAGTATCAAAATACAGTATGATGTTTTATGTTTCTTCTAACATGGTATAGTCCTTTCAAAAAAATAGTACTTCAATGACTTTCCATCTTGGTAGTGAACACTGAAAATAGTATTTGTATGCATTAGATAAACTTCATATACCACTGTCCACTTCAAGTCACTCCATCTTGTTTACAGAATCACAGATCAGATTCCTGTGCCTAAGGATAACAGGTCATGTTTTGGAGAAAATAATTACTGCAGTGACAGGTCAGATATGGAAATTAATTTCCTGCATTGTCCTAAGGAGGTGTAATTGCCACAAAGTTCTAACTTGTTCTCTAAGGAGATATTGCACACTTTTTGCTTAAATTGAAAGTTGAGCTTTTGCTTTTTGAGATGAAAGTGATCCCTCTGTTTCTTTAATCATCTTTAGCAACAATAACCCCCTGCTCAAACCAGAGAATAGCAGATGATGTACACATATAACACGTATTTATTGCATTGTCATAACACTGAACTCCTGCTTAGATCAACAGTCCCACTGTCTCACATTCAAAAAATCCAAATGTATAGTCATTGGGATTAATGAAAGAATAAACACACAAAAAGACTCATTTTGATGTCAGGGATAATCAGAGAATAAACTGGCATTTTAATCTCTATTACCTCTAAGGCATTTGACAGTGTGGTCATGTAACTTGAAGATTTATTAAAAGCAAAATTTACACACACACACAAAAATCCCTCTGAACCTTTGAAATGTTGAAAAAAGTTTTTGGCTGACTTTGCTAGAAGGTGCCCTCTGTAAGGAGTCGACATACTGTGAGCTCATGGAGTTTCAAGTGGGAATGTTGCCATTGAATCTTGAACATCCTTAATATAAAGGAATACTGCAGTAATTACTCACTGAATTGCAGTGGACTAAATGAAAAAGGTATGATGCTAACTGCTGGCTCTTATTTTGTTTAGGCCTTGTTGCTCCGATGAAACCTACATGTTCTGCCCTGGAGTCTTTTCCCAAACAGATCTTTTGTTGAGAAATGAAGCTGAGATGTTTGCAGTGGCAGACTCTTATACTGTTAATGAATATTTTTCTGATTAAGGAGAGAATCTCTTCTTCCAAAAAGCATCCAGTGCACCTCTGTTCATGCAGTAGCCAAGCACCAGGGTTGTTTGTGGTAGAATCATGACAGGTCTGGTTTGGTATTGCTTTACTTACCTTGATTCAGACAGGAGACTGAAATCCTGGGTGTTCTGCTTGGTCCGTGGGCCCATTCCCTGTGCTGCGAGAAGGGGCTGTAACTGTTGTTGTGTATGTTTGTAGCTGTTGTGTGCAACGTCCAGTTGGGTGTTCACTAAGCCAGAAAGAGAGTTCATATAGTCTGGTATTCTGAAGCATTTGTGCAAGCCTAGAAGTTTTTTAAATATGAAGTTCAATCTTAGTATTGTTTTTAACCTGTAAACTGTCAGCTTAAATTATTCAGTGACTGGAATTTTGTTTAAAAGACTGAACAGCCTGTCAGGGTTGAGGTCGTGATTTCTGAGATGAGTTTTTCTGCCACTAGAAAGGGAGTAGTCTTTGATCAAGCTGCCAGTGAGAAATGCCATGAGGGCATTTTCTGACAACGTGGAGGCCAGAGAAATCCTCATTCCAGAGAACCACTATAATTTGTGGCTGTCAGGGTGTGACGTCATGTCCGAGCACAGGACAATGTGGTCATTGCAGCAGAACTGAAGACTGTAAGTACTCACTTTATAACACTGCTGCTATGGCTTTGTCGTACCGTTTCCAGGTAGTAAACATTCAGAAGCTGTGCCCCCAAATCTGCAGTGACTCAAAGCTGAGGTTTGTGAGTCACTGTAAGCCTGCAGTTTACCTCTGTTTACCAGTTTATGTGCTTGGATTAATTTTACATTTCTAAAATTTTGTATGAGCATGAGAAGTGCCACCCTTCCACCCCCTTTTGGCCACATGCAAAGGCGTAGGAATGCTTCTGCCCCTCTTTTTTTTCATGTTGGAATATGGTTGCTCAATACAAAATAATTGGGGTTACTCAAAAAGTTTCATCTATATAATCTGCTAATGCCTTGTTTTGCAGATCATCTGTATTTTGTGAAAAACCTCAACTCTGAGTAACATTCATAAACACATTCCTTCTAGCAAGCTGAATTGATCTGTGAATGTGTGTCATTCCTCTTGCACAACTGAATTGTGCATGCAGCTTAAAAGCTTATATATAAAATTAACAGGCAGAATTGTTTCACCTCAGGGTTAGTATTTTTCTGATAATAATTACGGTGCAGGGCTAAACATATTATTATGGCGATGCTTTAATCAGATTCTGCAGCTCTTTCCTAGGCACCTGTAACTTCTAGTAACACTAGAAATATTGAGTAACTTAGGAAAGGCTAAAGAAACGTTTGTTTTTAAATTATTTATTTAAAAAGCTGGATCAAAGGTAGGATCTTGATGTAAATTAAAAAAAAA
The DNA here is from genome assembly GCF_000700745.2 of Antrostomus carolinensis. Classification (NCBI taxonomy): domain Eukaryota; kingdom Metazoa; phylum Chordata; class Aves; order Caprimulgiformes; family Caprimulgidae; genus Antrostomus; species Antrostomus carolinensis. Next base: position 11,082 of record NW_010336062.1, read on the forward strand.
ATTCTTTTCCTAGCTAGGTTAACTTTCAAGCATCTTTAGTTGTCTCTTCCTTTTTAATCAAATGTTCTGCTTTCAGGGTAAAAAGGGGATGAGATCAAGGGATCGTACCATAATAGAGCTGTATTCTAGTGATAAAACCTCATTGACATTGTTAATTAAACTGAACTTCTGGACCTACTTCATACTGTACCTGATTTCTTGTCTCTAACTCTTTAATAATTTAGATCAAGGCATTCATGGGTAGAACAAGTTTGTTTAATATGGCTCTTGGAAAAACAAAAAAAATTGTACTTAATTCCAGGAATAGGGAAAAAGAACAGATAACTTTGCTGCAATGTGATGCTCTCCAGTCGTGCTAAAGGTGGAATAACACCAGACACAGTGATTTGCATTATCAATGCAAATTATTTTCTAGCATTAAAGAGAAATAAGCCCTGAAAATGTTTAGTATTTGCTTTTCAAATGAATTCTAACTGCCAATGAAAAGAAAAAGATTTTTATTCCATGTCTTGGATAGATGTTAAAGAAGGCATGAAGAATTAAGTTTGTTGTAAATTCTTTTAATCTGTTTATTGCTTAATGATTCTTTAAACAGATACTTATGACTAAGCATTTACCTGGAACTGGAGAAAGTTCTGCTTTGATTCTTAAGTTTCTAATGTAGATTTTACAGAAGTAGTCATTCAGATTATCTCTTGGAAGCTCAACTACACCTAGAATTTCTGGTCAAATTGTTTTGCCATTTTTATCTGTCGTGATAAAATGATGATTGCTATAATAATAAAGATAATTTCTTAATACTGTGTATGTGTAAAAAGGTAAGCAGCCTGACATGTGTCCAGTAACACTGAAAGGAAAGGCTGTTTTGGATGCCACTAATGGAAATATTTATGACTATGCAAAACACCCTTTTTTTTTTGAATGTGTAAATGAGAAAGGATCATGTTTTCATGAGATACAGCTATGACAAGGAACCACGAGAATGTTAGGAGGTGGACCTGGGCTGACTCTGTTAGCTTTGGCACCTGTGGCTTCAATGAGGTAATACTTAGATTCAATGACTTAAGTTTGGCTTAAATATTAATATAGGACATGAAAATGTTGGTGGTGCTTTGACCTTATCTTTCCAGTGTTGTTGTCTCTTGCTATTTTAGTTTGTGTGTTTGGAAAATATACATTGTTAAAGAGGAGCAGTGCGTGTGCAATATTAAAACTGGGAAATGGAAAGTGTTCCTGTATGATGACTTCTCTCAGTGGGTGATTTGTAAGGCAGAGCAGTTTGTTCTGTATGAAGCTTTTAATGCTTTTCAGGACTTATGTGAATTTGAGTTACTTTGTGTTAAATACTGCAGTCTTTTAGTTATTTGATTTCTAAATAGTGGTCTGCAGTAGCAGTCTTGTTTTAGGTGAATAGGAGTGTTGGTTCTTAGGAATTATCTACTCTTTCAGTTTTGTCTGATGTTCCAGTGCCCTGTTGGTTACAGAACTGTGTGTTAACTTTAGGCATTACTTGGTTACCAATTGTGTAACTTTTGAGTTGTTGCTGTGATTTTCGTCAGGTGTAGCAGATAAAAGATTTGTCATATTTTGCTGTTCAAACAAATAAAACTGAGGGGTTAATCTGTTCTTTTGGAAGGAATATTAGTAAAATAGTTAACATCAGTCTCCTATGTATTTAGATGACTTATGCTGTATGAAGACGTGTCTGTTGCCATTTCTCTAATGTAAAAGAACTTGAGCTAAGCAAGGATTATCTATTGAATAATTGGGTTCATCTTGCAAAAAGGGGGTTGAAGCTGAATGTACGCTTTTCTGAAGCATCTTACATGGGAGCACAAACAGGAGTGGACTGTTTTGGAGAGCTGCTGACATGCGACTTAAGGCTCCTGTCTAGTGGAGGGTTGGGGGGGAGGGGGGAGTCTGATTTGAGTGCATGCTCTGGTTTGAACAGGGTGTCACCTGTGACCTACCTCTCTTTATTCTTGAGATGAAATTCTGTGCCTGTGGGGCATGGATCTAGTACTGACAGGTCATTACACTTCACAAAAGCAGAAGGAGGAGGTGCCTGCCTGTGTGCAACTCCTGATGTAGTAGTGAAGGTGAGCAGCCTTGCAGGTGTTTCTTGGGATGCTTCTTCTGAGTGGTGAGGAAAGAAGATAGTGGTGAGTGAAGAGAGGGGAGCTTTTACAGCAGTGGTGGGTGGGGAAGGTGAGGAGGCCAAAGCCGAAAAGTTAAAAAACATTGAACCTTTACTCTAATGGAAAGGGAAAGAAGGAAGGTGAGAGAGGCCCCAAGGATCTTAAAGTCTAAATGCTGAAGAAAACTTTAGTACTGAGCAAGAGATGCAGAGGCATGCAAATAGGGATGTTTTTAAATACTCCCTATGCTGTCTGAACTGGAGAAAAGTGAGACCTTGCGAAAGAATTTTGAATATATGCTTCAGTGCCTGTTTAGTTGAAGGAGTAGATGGTAAACGAGATTGCTTCCACCTTCAAATTGCAAATGCACCAACCCAATAGCCTGGTATATCCCCAAGGTGATACTGTGTCCTATTTATTTGTTATACATTTGGTTTAGTTACTGTAAGAATTTCAGAAAGTTTGGAAATGCTTTACAAAAGGCTTGATGATTGGAGTTTATTTTGTGTAATTAAGACATTACTATGGGCAATGGGCCTATTTTAATGTTGTGAGCTGTTGAAGTGATGCAGTAAAAAAGTAATTTATTTTTTTCTTTCCCTGATCACCACTCTCTTCTCTAGGCTACCTTTATTTAATAGAGCAATTTTGGAATATCTGTCTTTAATTTGAAAATATTCAGGTGTCTTTAAGCAACTTGCATTTTATGGACTCCTACAGCTGATTAATTTCTTTTGTTACAGCTTCTTATTCCAGCACTGGCCATCCCTTTTTCTGCCCCCCCCCTTCAGTGGTTGACTGAATAGATTTCGGAACCCAACATGTTTTAATATAGCTAGCAAAAAAAATAGTTGGAACTTCATACTGAATCAAGCAAGACCTATTTCTGTGGTGCTTAGCTGGGCACAGTAGGTGGACACATGCCAAAATACTGTTCAGTGCATACTGAGCAGCAGTTAAATGTAGCCTTTTGAATTTTCAGCAGTGCTAAGTAACTTACAAGTAGTGCTTGGGGTAAATAATGCAGGATACAGAATTTCTGTAGGAAGATGAAATCACAGGGTAATTATTGTGCTCAGTGAAAATATTCATCATTTTTTTACCTGGAAGGCACAATGCTCATTAAATTACTAGAACAGAAGAAAACATGCAGCATATATTTAGGGTTTTCCTGATGTATCCCTCAAGGCTTATGAAATTAATACAAAAGGTACTTGAATGACCAGTGTATAATCCATACATGATGAGTCTTTCAAATTATTGGGGACCAGGAAAACATTTGATTGCAGTTTTGTAAAACAGTGATTCATGCTAGAAAATGATACACTGATTGATACATATATCTACCACTTTTTGTCTTTAAAGTATATTTATGTACATACTCTAAAGGATGGCTGTGAGGTTTCCTGGAGTTTTGCAGTTAAAGTGAAAATTGCAGAGATCCCTTAAGAAATACTGTCTTACATGAGCATTGTAAAGAGCAAAAATGATAACTCCCTTTCCCATCCCTTCTAAATCTGGGATATGATCAATGGTAGAAATTAGTCTGCATAAATTCTATTCTCAGTAAAATGTTAGTGCTAATTATAGCTGAATACAGAGTCATTTCAAAAGCTTAGATATGGGAGTTTGAAGAATTTACCCTCAAAAGACATTTTTTTCCCTCTTCCTCAGAACACCAGAAATAACATTGTGGATTTCTGAATGGAAAAAGTGGAACAGGCTTCTGTGGAGTGGCTATGCTTTCATGATGTTCCTCTTCTTTTCCAAATTCAGAACTCTCCAGCAGAGTGGCATTTTACTGTCAAACGTAATGTGACCTCTGTCTCTCTTGGATTGTAATCCAAAGAGAGATGAGATTTTTCTCCTGTGCAGGAGGATGCCTCTAGTCTGAAAGTCAAATGACGCTTCTCTACTCAGATTAAAGTTCATTTTGAAGTAGATGCAGTTTTAGAGCATGGCCCTCATCCTGAGGGCACTGCATGGATTTATGTCCTGTCCCTTCCCTCCCCTTCCAGGTTTATATGCTTTTATGTTCTCCTATGTCTGCACAGAAGACCTGTAAGAGGGATTATAGTGGTCAGAGAAACTTGCCATCTGAGAACAGGAGGGTGGGTAAATCCCTTGAGGTGCTATTCTCGTGGGGTAAATGTTCAGATGGTTATTTTAAATATATGTGACAGAGATGAAACAGTTCTCTCTTTTTATAAATAACATGGGCAACGGATTTTTGTTCTGACCAGCAAGTATAAAGTGGGTGTTTTGGTTGCAACTTTTTGAGAAAATTTCACAACTGTCTGAACTGCATTATTTATTTAAAAAACTTCCAGTATATTTGGGAAATGGAGTAGTAACAGAAACCCCCACCTTTAAGACCTTTTAGGGAGATTGGCTGTACCTTCTCTGGGACTGACCTGAAGACATATTATGCATTTCATCTCCCGGTTTGACAGTTGAGGCCATCTCCTGAGGACTGTGGCACAGGATCCTTGACTTCTATTTGCATGGCTGTATCTGGCTGGCAGTGCAAGTACTACTTTGTGGATTTGCTGTAGAATTTCACGTGGAGTTTGTCTCGGTGCTTCTGCTCCTAAGTGCACTAGTGCATGTGTGTAGCTGTGTCCTAACCAAGGCAGAAGTAGTTTGGGCAATCTTTGTAAGACTTAGTGCACAAGGATACATTGCAGAGTTATTTTACTGTTAGTTTAGTACTGCAAGTAAGCTTGCTGTTTCCCTTAATGGGGGATAGATATTTTACTTGACAAATCTGTATGAAATTTTTATGAAGTTCAGTTTGGCAACTTTTTTGGTATAGTTGCAGACTAAAGCATGAGAAAATCATACCACCTGACCTGCTATGTAATGTAGAATACGGGGCTTTCTTGAATGGTTTCCCTTTTGAGTAACAGTGCCTTTTTTTTTCTTTTTTTTTTTTTTTTTTTAGTGAGGATTTACTTTTTCCGACGTGATTACATGAAGAATTAAGATCCTGAAAGCTGGTGCTGGATTGATGTGGTCTTTTTTTTTTTTTTTTTTTCCTTTTAAAAAAGGAAAAAAAAAAATCAGTGTTAAATAGACCAGTAAATGCAGACTGGCAATTCCTACAAAATAAATCTCATCCAGATTTTGGAGGAATCAGGTTTCAGGTTTGTAATCAAATAAGTTGCTGTGTTTCTTCATTGACTAAAAAGTGTTTTTCTAGCACAACCTCCCTATTCAGTGCAGTCTGGTGGGGGACATCAGTAACTGTTGCACTCCTGCAAATTGTGTCTGAGCTGAACTAAAAAAATAATTAGAAATGATGTATACAAGGATTCAACAATTTCCTGTTGTTTTAAATAGAAGATGATGAACCTTTCTCAGAGGAAATAGGGGAGGAAGAGGAATCTTCTCACAGGATACTTGCTGCTCAAGATAGGAAACCAATTCAGTATTGAACTCTGATATTCCAACATTTTATCTAGTTAAAAATGTTTTCACTTGAGGTGCAGGAAGGCTGTGCTTCCCTTTCTCTTCCTGATCAGGAGAAGTATTTTAATGAAATAGATGGGAGTGTGGAAGAGAACTTCTTCTCCTTGAAGACCTGCTTGGGGGAATCCCATGGGCTAAA
>NW_010336063.1:0-1610 GCF_000700745.2 Antrostomus carolinensis
AAGGTCCCTTCCAACCCAAACCATTCTGAGTCTATGGCATCTCAGGTGCAGGAGCAGAGGCCCGTGGGCAGCGTGTGAGGAGAGATGTTGGCAGAGCAGGAAGGGAGAAGCTTGACTCCTGGGATCTCAGCAGACTCCGTTGGGTGCAGATAGTCCCTGTATTAAAGCTTCCAGCATTCAGCTCTGAGTCGACACACTAAAGATGCTTGACTGGGATCTGGTTTGAGTTAGGGGGATTGGACTGGATGATATTTCGAGGTCCCTTCCAATCCCTGACATTCTGTGGTTCTGTGTGAGTTCAGCAGTGCAGCTGCTGTGATAAAGACAGTAAGAAATTCATGGTTTTGCTCCTGATCTGGGACAGATGGATGTGAAAGTTGTACTCTTAGTTCTCACATAATCCCTTTCCTCTTCCATGTCTCTATATGTATTATAGACCAGTTTGAAAACTGTCCCCCTCTAGAAGTTTGTGCAAGAAACAGCAGCATGGACAGGAACTCGGGATGTGCCACTTCATTTCCCAGAACCAGCACTTTTCCAAGTGTTGGTAATTTATCTGTTACCACCTCTGCTGAGCCTTTTGTTCCCCTTTTCCTCCTAACCACAGTGGGCTTGCTCCAGGAGAAGAAATACAGACACTTCACCTCTTTGAGGTGCTTCCTTTGAGGAGAACTGTCCTCCTCCTGCTGTTGGAGAAGACAGGATGGTCAGTCCCTTTCTCTTTCCTTTCTTTTCCCTCCTCTCACCATGTGTGATGTCGTGAATGGAGATTCACTAAGGTAAAGCTTAGGATCATGTTCCCTTCTCATATCCTTACAGGGGAGCGTAGATCCTGTCATGTCTGATGCTCACACCAGAGATGTTTTACCCTAGAGGAGTATTCAAGGTGAATATCTGTAGTAGCATAAAATCCTGGTAGCATAGAATCCCAGACTGGTTTGGATTGGAAGGGACCTTAAAGCTCATCCAGGTCCAACCCCCCTGCCAGCAGCAGGGACACCTTCCACTAGACCAGGTTGCTCAAAGCCTCATCCAACCTGGCCACAAACACTTCCAGGGAGGAGCAGCCACAGCTTCTCTGCCCAACCTGGGACACTGGCTCACCACCCTCACACCAAACAATTTCTTCCTCACATCTCAGCTCCATCTCCCCTCTGCCACTTTCAAGCCATCACCCCTTGTTCTCTCACTCCCTGCCTTTGTGACAAGTAAAAAGCATCATGAAAAGTGTTTTCTCTGTGTTCTTATTTTAGAGCTTCAAAGTAGCCAAGTAGACTTGTGTATTAGAAATTGTCCTGTGAGCAGTTTTTGTCAGTGATTGCAGTGCTTTTCAATCATAAGACAATTTTAGTCTGACATTTAGTTTTACAAAGCAAGGTGAAATTTCTAATTGCCACTTAGAAAATATTTCTGCTTTGTTTTTTTTTCTTTCAGAGGATTATTTATTTCTATCTCAGACAGAGGCCATATAAGATCAATTGTGAACAACTGGCCAGAGAATGACGTTAAGGTACGACCACTGTATAACCTTTTCGTTTCCTAGTTGTTACTTACTCTCAGTTGAGCTTCTTAAGTGTGGTGGTTGCACTGGGCAAGCACTGGGCTGGCAG
>NW_010336064.1:0-18273 GCF_000700745.2 Antrostomus carolinensis
AAAAAAAATCATAAAATAAGGGCCCCTACTAGATGTGAATATATGGTAGACACAAACTAAGCAAAGCAGTCTCGGTGGTGGTGTGTGTCGGGGGAGGGTTGGTTGGTTTTTTGTGGGGTTTGGGGGTTTTTTTGTAATTGGGAAGTTTAATTTGCTGTCTGGCACTTTGAAAAGGACTTAAAAATGTGTGTATTTGAGATAGCATTTGCCCTTTTATGAAAGCAGCTTGTACTTCTCCTCAATCCCTCACTTAACTCCAAACATGTGAAGTATGTTTGACTTTGTCCTGAGTCTCTTATCTCCAGTGTGTCTGAGTGAGCTACAAATATGAATGTGCAAGGTCGTGCACGGGCTCTTCAGTTCTAGAAGTGCTGTTGTTCTTAAAAAACCTTCATGTGTGTTTTACAAATAACCAGCATACAGCTTTGTGTTGCTGATAAAAACAGAACCACCTTGGTTTACACATAGAAAAGCTAACTGAAGCTTTTTAAGCCAAGGGTCTCATGTACAGCATTATGTAAATATATGCTTACTTGTCTAAAGGATGAAGCAACATTCCCTTAGTTAGCACAAATATGTAGTTTATCTCATAATCCTTGTACAAATCCTGTTTACTCTGGCCAAAAAGATAGATTTCAAAATCTCTGGCAGAAGTTGCTGTACTCCTTAGAAATTCTAGCTTCATCTGATTGAAAAACAGGCATGTTGTATTCCTGCCTGTTTAGCAGCAGGTTACACCATGGCATTGCATCAGTGTTGTCTGGTATGCTACAGTTCTGGTGAAGCTGTCTAATTATGTTCCCAACAGTCCAGCTACATCCTAAAACCTGCCATGAACTGTGAAGAACTTGGGGATATGTGATGTTAACGTATCCTTTGGGAGAAAATGAAGTGTAGTATGATAGAGGGATTGTTACTCCTTAAATTAAATAGTATGCAATAAATGACTGTAAATCAAAATTTGAAGCCTTGAATAAGAATCTATTCTGGGAAAGCACAGTGGGTTATACAGAAAAAGCTAGCGGGGAGGGATGCTTTCTTCTCCCCTGTGTTGCAGAGTGTTTTTGTTAGAAGGTCAAGCGGTTGAGTCTTTGCCGCTGGATTACAGTATTAGTTTTCAATTAGACATTGATATTTAGCAATGGTTCTCCATATATATATTTTTATTTTTTTTTAAAGCTTTATTCATAATTCGGAAAGTAGTCAACGTGTATTTTATGACCTTGGTGTACTCCTCAGGAGGTATCTTGTCTGGTTTTTGACTTAAAAATACATGGCAGTCAGTTTAGACAGCTGCTTCAAAAAAAACCCCAAAACAATTAATAAATGGAGATACAGAATCCCATGCATAGCTTTTTGCTGTAATACTTAAAAAGCTAACTTTCTATAGTGTAGTGAGGTATCTTTAAATTTCTGACTAGTGAGGCTATTTAAAATGTCTTGATTTTTTTAGCTTTAAATGAAGCACTGACTTGTCTTTAGATACTAGGAGACAGGAAGGGCAGCGAAGTAGTTGAATACAAAGGCAGAACAGACTGCTCTATGTTTAGAAGAACAGGAAGGAAACAGTGTATGAGAGAAGCAGGAGTTGTGAGAATTTGAGTTGTAAGGTAAGCTAAATCTAAGGGAGGGATGGCTCTTTCATTGTGAAACGCCCTAGAGTGCATAAGGTTTATCAGACAAAATATATGTTCTGTTGTATTAAAACTTCAGAATTTTGACACCGCTTGTTTTATACTGCTCTAAAAGTTCCTTCCAACTGCATTAAAAGGAGGAACTATTCTCAAAATAAGTTGTAGTCTCTCTATTCCAGTCTTGGCTTGTGCAGTGCGTGGAGAGGAAAAAAAAAGAAAAGTATAAATATTTCAGAAATGAGGCCTGACACATTTAGTAGGCCATTTGAGCGTGGAAAAAGGGGTCATCAAAATTTCAGAAGGGCTCTTATGATAAAAGTTTCCATTCTACCTGACTGATCTTAGCAGTTTCTTTACTCTCTGTGTATTGCACAACTCAGGTTACCAGCAGGCTTTCCACTCCACAGTACTTGTCCCCTTATTTGAGAAGAGAAAATTGATGAGTAGGGAGACACTGTCCTTGGCTTCGGGATTACACTCCTGGAGCAGGCAGCTTGAGATGGACACAGTCTTTCATGGTTCCCTCTAAGTGTCACATGTGAATTTGGCTGCTTTGTTGATCTTTCCATTGTCTTACTTTGCAAAGAGGAAGTGTAGGGACATGTTATGCTGTTAGTATTTCCCTGTCAATGAAAGGCACATGAGATAGCAACAATAATGCCATGCTTTGATACAGTGGCTTTTGCATCAAAGGTCATTCTTGCTGACTACATGATGTACATAGCCTTGTGTGCAAAGGAAATAACTTCATTTGGCAAGAAAGTTATACACAGAAGCAAAGTTTTAAACAGATTTTTAAAGCTCTCCGTGGCAAAGATTGTCTACAAAAAACCAGAAAGGATACAGATAAAATACTGACCAATGAACCAGTATCCTAAGCAACCCCAAATAGATGGGAGATACCAGATATTTTGCTGTAAGTTAGTAAGCAGAGTTTAATTTCCCTGAGGTATGCAGGTTTACAGCTTACCTTTTCAGCATCTTTCATTGTGCCTTAAGACTTTTTGCAGTGGCTGCCATTTGTGGCAGTAGGGGGGTTGTGTAGTTGGTTTCCTAAAATACGTCACGTGGGGGTTGTGCCCAAGTCTCCTCTTGGTGTTTCCTGCCTATTGCTGTAAATAAAGACATTTTAATCCTTTGTCTTCCTTCTTATTGCAAGGGGGTTTGTAACTTCCTACTCCGATTTTGTTCTGGCGTTTCTCTAGAAAACTTAATGACAACTGTTGCCTGCTCTCTTGTTCTGTAAATCTACCAGCCCCATTTCTCATTTAGCAAGTACTAATGAAGGTGCTAAAATTAGTAAATTGGAGCATCACAGGTCTGGCTTTGTTCATAGTACATTAAAGTGATGGGTTTGACGATATTAATTTGGAAGTGTTGTGCTTCATGATGAAAGAAGCAAAGCATTTTGTGACTTGTAACTAGGAATGTTGGCAACTTAGAAATGCTGTGTCATTGCTGTAAGATGACACAGCACCATCACTCTCATTCTGTCAGTTCTGATTCTTTGACTACTTTTTTGGTAAATACTCTTTAAAGGACTGATTGAATGCTTGAAGATTTTTTTCAAATGAACATGGGAATATCTCTCTTGTTTTGTTGACTAGAGTTATATTTCTTTTTTAAAATGTATGTTAGATATAATGAAGTCCATTGTATCATACATTATCTGGTATGGCATTAGTATCTAAAGAACTCTTATCCTGTTGGCTGGAACAGCAGGGTATCATTTCTGGATTTTGTCTCTAGCTATTTTTGGTCAGAAAAAGAGTAATAAAACATCTCTTGTTTAGTCTAACTGTTCCCATGATGCATATCAGGCACAGAGGGAAAGTGTTTCCAAATAGAATTCTTAGAAAAAACAATAAATCATTCTCATGTTAGTAGTGCTGTGCCCTGTGAGAAACAGAATCATTCTTCAGAGCCAGGACAAGTCAAAAAAGATATTAATTCAACTCTTCATCCATGTACTCATTTGTAGCTGTATTCTTCATTCTGAAGGTGCAAAGAAAGAGGTGATAAGATAATTGCTTATTTGTTTCAACCTTATACCAATGATCACTGGAAAAAAAGTGATTGGCAGCAAAATCTTGCTTGGCCTGTTTGAGCATTACACATCATAGCTTAACTTGTGAAATATTTATTTTAGTAGACTAGTAAAAAGCTGGGATATCTGTGTAAGAAGGGCAAGTTGTTCTGTATAATATCTGAATCTACTTTCCACAAAGGTCTTCCTTCCTATAAAACGATCTCAGCCAGGGCTCCAGGTCGCATCTCTGAGCAGCTCATGCCCAGGCTCTTACTAGGTAATTAGTATGGATTTGCTATTTTACCTACTACTTGTGTTCATGATACTTGTAGGTGCATGATCTACCTGAAACCTTGTAGTTCTCCATCAAGTTCAGTCAAAACTGAAATTTGCACAAGAAATTGGGAAGGAAACTGATGAATGTGGGTACAGCATGACTGCACAGCTTAAAGAAACCCAGCTAAAAAACTATTTTTGGAGCTTAGCATCTTCCTGCTTCCTGCAAAAACTGAATGAAAGAACTGCCACACCTGATCAGTTCTTTGCTGTATCAAGGGCTTCAGACACATTTTAAACTGTGTGCCATGTGTGGAAAACACGAGTGACTAGTCTCCTGACTGGTCTCCTTTAACCTTTCTTGAATCTGGGGGCTGTCCAGGATATGTATATGGAAATTTATGGTTTGTGATAAATGAGAAGCCAGACTGGCAGACTATTTTTGGCCTTAAAGTGCATGAGGTCAACTTCCATAGTTTCATTACAAAACTTGGAAAGTGTTTTCACCTCTGGTCCAAATGCTGTGGATATAGGAATTCCATACTTTTCCATGGCTCTACAGCTTTTGGCATAAATGTACTAAATTTTGCCAAACGGAAGAAAATACAATAGTAAATGAAGCTACAGCTACTTCAAAAGCCAGAAGTAAAAGCCACTTTTTGTTTATTTGGGTTTTTTAACTCTCTGGATTAACTCACTGCTTCTCAGATTCATTTAGTGTACTCTGCATCTTCTGCACTGTAGCTGTGATCATCAGAGCCTCAATTTCTTCTAGTCTGTAAGTACATGAAGGGCAAAGACAGTGCAGGCTAGACCAGAACTTTGCACTCTAAGCTATCAAACCTGTAATGCAGAGCAGAGTTGCCAGATTTGTTTAAACATTACTTGTTCCTAGCTTTAGTGTTTAGCATGCAAGACTTGGGTTTAACTGGGAAGAATTTAACCTGTGAAGCTTATTTACAATTCAAGTGAAGGAATTAACATCTTAAGACACACAGTAGGGGCTGTAAGGGGACTTGTGAGGCATTTTTAACTCGGAAGGCTGACAGAGATACACCTTCATAGTGGAAGGAGACAGGTAGAAATGTCTGAGCCAGCAGGTTCTTTTCTTTAAATGCTTGTTGGACATGGATTTTTTTTTCCCCTAGTTTGATGTTTTTTGGGGTTTTTTTTTTTTTTTTGAATGAGACAAAGATGCATGATGTAATTTATCCTGGAAAGGACTGGAATTTTAAATTTATATGAAGCCTGCAGCCCACTTCTGAGATAGTTCACGTGAGCATGCTGATTCCATCATGATGTTCTAACAGTGGTTGTTTTGGAAGATCTGGATTAAAGCTGCTTGAGAGGGAGGTGGTAAGGAAAACAGGCTTGGATACGCTGCATTAAAAGAACATCATTGTGCATTAAGAATCTATTCATAAAAGAAATTTGCAGCTAGTTTATTTATGATATCTAAAACTCAACTTTTGCAAAGCCTTATCTGCTGCTCAACTGTGTACTTTATTTTTTCCTTTAGGATTTAAGTTGATGTTGGTCTGTCCTGCACTCTGCCTCTACATACAAGAGGTGGCTTAGAACCAAGCCTAGAGTAAGATGAAAACATTTTATAACTCAAAGCAGAATGTGAAAATAAAAACAGTACTAAGACTTAGCAGATTATTTTGTTTGTCTAGGCATTTGTCATGCCTAGAGGAGCTAGTAACCTAGCCTAATATCATGTGAAGAGACATTTATCACAAACAGGTATAGCCTAAATGCCTGAGACATTGTCAAAAGCTTTGCTTGTGTGTCAACGTACAACTAAATGAAAAACTCATTCCTCTTAGGAGTGCGCCGTCAAATGTTGTACATGTGGTCTTACTTGGCATCCTGGGGTATTATCTGCCCTGCTGTTGCTGTACTGTGGGTGGTACTACTTGGCTGTGAATAAAGACTTAACAATGGCCTTTTGTTTTCTTAGTTCCTCATTGTTCCTGCAATTGTGGGTAGTGCCCTTCTCCACCGACTTTCTGATGATCGATGGGAAAAGATAACAGCATGGATGTATGGCATGGGGCTCTGCGCACTCTTCATTGTCTCCACAGTATTTCATATCGTTTCTTGGAAAAAGAGTCACTTAAGGTATCACTGTAAGATGGATAAGATGTTTTATTTTCATGTTCTGCTGCTTTTCCATTGTGTTTCTCAGTCAAAAACATGATTTTAGAGAAGACTGGAGGGGGTACCTTGTATTGAATCATGAAAAAACCTCCCTCAATTCTGTTAGAAGAAATAGTGAGCCATGCTCATATACAGACTTCAATATCTGCTCCTTTTTTGCAAGGAAAATCTGGCGTTTTTTAGGCCCTAGTGGGTCGTAAACCAGAAGTTGCATGGGAAAATGTAAATCAAAGTGCATGGCAGATACAACCCCACTGCAGAAATGAGAATGCTGTCTGGGACTATGGCATGCTTGAATACTTTGAGGAACGCAGATTTTGACAAGAGAATTATAACACAGTACAGAGGTAACAAGCAGAAAGCCTCCTTGGGAGCAAGGCAGCAATAGCAAAACTAATTGGATTTAACCAGTAGTCACTGAATAGTTACAGTTTCTGGATTAGGCACAGTTAATGTGGTGGCTTTCTACCTCCTTACCAGAGAGCAGGATGCATGATGGGGTGGAGACAGGGAGAGGAATGGAGGAATGCTCATCTCCCCTGTGTCTCACTTATGACCTCCTAAAGTTGAAGACAGCTAGACAGTCTTCCAAATGGTTTTAAGAGGTTATGGAGCTGATGGTATGTTCCCCAAAGTAATTTCAAGGTGTTTGAAGAAACTGAGATGATACAAAAGTCTTCAAAATCTGTTTTGGTGACTTGTTCTCTCTCTCTTACTAGGACAATGGAGCATTGCTTTCACATGTGTGACAGAATGATGATCTATGTCTTTATTGCGGCATCATATGCACCATGGTAAGAAATCTGAAGCTCAGCTGCGGTATTAAAGCTTTTTCCAATGTAAACAGTTTCTCATTGCAGCTTTCCACAATCTTCTTAGATGCAATTGACCACATTCTGTGTTGTGAAATGCAACGTATTTTAATGTCCTGGGATTTGCTGAACAGCAAATAGTATTAGAAAACAGCAGAAAGTAGTTTATTCATATTCCACATATCCTAGTTTACGCTTCCCTCACATCAATGTGAACGCACCTTCTGCCTCTCCACGTATAGAATGTTCAAGTGTCTTCTCCCCTGTCATGCTGATGTTATAGCTCTGAGTATTTGTTTATTTTATCAAGCCCTGCTACTTTTGTGTCAGCATGGTCCATTCATTCATCGCTTTTGTCTCTTGAAATCTTTGTGCCTCCAGGTTAAATCTACGTGAGCTTGGACCTCTAGCATCTCACATGCGTTGGCTTATCTGGCTGATGGCTGCTGGAGGAACCATTTATGTATTTCTCTACCATGAAAAGTAAGAATTACTGTTTTCATTTAACTTTAAACTGAAATTAAAAGGTGGAGGCTTTCTTACTTTCTGAGTGTTCCTATCCAGCCTTTCACACACTGAAATAAGAGCTTTGAAACAGTGGAAATACATGATGAGAAAGATGCTAACTTTCATCTTATCAGATAATTGTATTCACCCTGTCATAACATGTCCTTAGATTATTGTCTTCTCCTAAAGGGGTCGGAGGGAAGTATCCGCTTTTAAAACTTTTGCTACAAGAAAGCAGGGGTCAGAGTAAATAAGAAACCAGTTGAAATGATGGGGTTTTTTTTTATGCCCCTGATTTTTGTAGCATTGTGTGTAGATTATACCACAACATTATATTGCTCAGATATACTGATGCATATTGACTCCTGCTAGCTTCTTGGTTTTGTTTTGAGATGCAAGTCCTTGCGTTCCAGATCTGAATTCTTGAGCTTGCTTTCATTACTTATCCTCAGGGAGCAAGACCCAACTTTTTTGATTTGAAGATGTGCTACTGAGGTTCTGGTCAAATAAGAAAATACAAGTTGTCCCAATGTTATATTTTCACTAGTACTTAAGGCATTTAGACAGTATTTAGTGAAGAAGGTATTGCCTGCAAGAGCAGCATGCAGAGATAAATACTAGTTTTATTTTTGTTATAAAACATAGGTTATCTCTCTGCATAGGAAGCTTTTTAAATAGCTTAATGGACCCATGCTAACATAAAATTGAAAATATTTTCCTTACTGTTGAAGGAAATGTTCATCCTCTTGTACACCTCGTTAAATAACTAAAATTGTTCCTTTTTAGGTATAAGATTGTTGAACTCTTTTTCTATTTAGCGATGGGATTTTCTCCTGCTCTAGTAGTGACATCCATGGTAAGGAATGTGACTGTTAATATTACGCACACACTTTCCTTTTATAACTAGCTTAAGTTCCAGTGCAGCTCTCTTTCTTCTCAAAAGGTGTTAATTTTAGTCTACCATAATTGTAAATCTTTGCAGAAGAACCACATATAGCCATTTATATTTTGGGTTTATAATTTACATTCAATGAAATGCTACTTTTCGTTCAATCTGGGCTGCACAATCTATATAAAAAGAGCTTAGGTTCCAAATTTAACTTCTAAAGACCCTCACTCCTGAAAGAGTATTGGATGTAACAATTCAATTACTTTCATTTTAGTAAAAATGATAAAGATGTGAAGTATCTCAGCCTGTCAAGGAATGTTTCTAGATTTTACTATTTATGAACTTACTTAATGGCCACTTAGAATCATAGAACAGTTTGGTTGGAAAAGACCATTATGATCATCTAGACCAACCTGGCATTGCCAAGCTCACCCCTAAAGCATGTCCCCAAGTACCACATCTACATGTCCTTTAAATACCTCCAGGGATGGTGCCTCCACCACTTCCCTGGGCAGCCTGTTCCAATACTCGACAACCCTTTCAGTGAATATTTTCCTAATATCCAACCTAAACCTCCCTTCATGCAACTTAAGGCCATTCCCTCTTGTCGTATCACTTGTTATTTGGGAGAAGAGACCAACACCCACCTCACTGCACCCTCTGCTCACATAGTTGTAGAGGGCAATAAGGTCTCTCCTCAGCCTCCTCCAAACTGAACAACCCCAGTTCCCTCAGCCGGGAACTCATCACACTTGTGCTCCAGACCCTTCCCCAGCTCCGTTGCCCTTCTCTGGACACGCTCCAGCACCTCCATGTCCTTCTTGGAGTGAGGGGCCCAAAACTGAACCCAGCACTCAAGGTGCAGCCTCACCAGTGCCCAGTACAGGGGCACAATCACTTTCCTACTCCTGCTGGGCACATGATTTCTGCTCCAGGCCAGGATGCCATTGGCCTTCTTGGCTACCCGAGCACTCTGCTGGCTCATGTTCAGCCGGCTGCCGACAAACACCCCCAGGTCCTTTTCTGCCAGGCAGCTCTCCAGCCACTCTTCCCCAAGCCTGTAGCGCTGCATGGGGTTGTTGTGACCAAAATGCAGGACCCGGCACTTGGCCTTGTTAAACCTCATACAATTGGCCTCAGCCCACTTATCACTTAACAAATTGGCAAAGAAGCTTTTTATTTAGGAAAGTGAAATGGACTTCAGGTAACACATTGCTCTCTTTTTCTTGGTATATGTAAGAATTCTCTGGAAAATCTAATCAATTGATTCTATGGTCTGGACCAAGATGGGGGAAGTAAACTGATTCTTGCCCCCCTCAAAATTACTTGGGGACAACAAAGCTAGAAGATTTTGTCTCTGACTAGAGGTTTCTTTTTATCAATGAAGCACGGGAAAAATTGAAAAGTTGAGAAGTGGTTGAACTGTATCTGAGATACTTGATCTCTCAGCAGTTGGTGGGTTGGTTTTTTTAAAAGAAAAGGTTTCTTGGTGCATCTGTAAAGCATCCTACTCTGTCTTGTTCACCTCAAAACTTGTAGTTACAGATTTTAAATAACTTTGAATAACCCTTTCTGCTGGTAATATAAATCTGGCACCTATACAAGGTAATGCCTGTTACAGTACTTAACTGTTCCCCATGAATGCTGTTCTATACCAAAACCTTGCTGGATGCTTCATCCAACTAGCAGGAGTTGCATTAAACTCACACTTACACACACACATAGTAACGTGGCTTTCTTTTTCTCCATGTTTGTCTGCTCTGCTAATGAGCCTGAAGCAAAACATCAAACTTGTCTTCATTCTTGAGTTATCCCACTGTTACTTCTATAATGCTATTGAGACATATTATATAAATATATTATTATATATTTCACAAAGTGTAATGTGAATATATGGGGTTCCTAACTTGTCCATCTGTCGCATCCAAGATGTTCTGAGTTGACAGACAGCTTTCTTCTATTGAGGGGAAAGCATTTTGTACCTAAAAACCCTTTCCTTCCTTTACACTCTGATCTTACCCCTAATCTTTCCTTGTTGATTGACAGAGCAACACCGATGGACTTCAGGAGGTTGCCTGGGGAGGCTTGATATATTGTCTGGGTGTGGTGTTCTTCAAAAGCGATGGAGTCATTCCGTTTGCCCATGCCATCTGGCACTTATTTGTGGCCACAGCAGCTGCTGTTCATTACTATGCCATTTGGAAGTACCTTTACAGAAGTCCTGCAGACATAATTCGACACTTGTGAGATATATACATATAAAAAAAATAATCTGCACTTGGCCTCTGTAACAGTATTATTTGACTTAAGGAATTTGGGGAAATTGGAAAATTGCACAGAAAAACTGCACTGACTTTGGTAGTTCTCTGAACACAATTACTGTGAACTGATGTTGTATGTGTCCTGCCATTGCCCATCATATGGCAAGTGCTGTAAATAACCAAGATACTGTACTGCAGTACCAAGAGTTCATTCCATGTTACTAGAACTGGCTACCTGATGTTTACAAATAAATTTTGTATTCTAGTTTAATTTTACAATTTTTAACTACATGAATTTTTCTAAATTAGTGATTCAAATGGTGAAGTCAGTGCAATAGCGAAAATGTAACTCTTGATTTGAAGTCACCTTTCCGCTAGTCATTTCTTAAACATGAATCACAGACAAATAATCTACTTTTACCACCCATTATCTTGGTATAATGTGATTTTTATAGAAATTTTTTGTGTTTTTTGTAAACTTTGAAAGTACATTTATTGAACTGAAAACACACAACTGTCATCTATGCAGTTATTCATGTTGCAAAATCTTGCCAGAAACGGTTACGTTCCACATACTGTACTGACAAGCAAACATTGTACCTCTTCCGAAGGCTGTATTACAAGTGTAATAACCACTTTTACAAACTAAAATCTAAATGTGATTCTGCTGAATTTTAACATTATAATATTCTGCTCATCTATAGTACCACTTAAACAGCACCTTAATTTGACATGTGTGATGGAAATGAAGTGCTTTAAAAGAAATAGCTAAGAGGAGTTTCTCCTTGAGATTCCCAGCAGTTTGGATGAAAGCTGACTTACCGAGGGTTGGCAGCGTTGAGGAATGTGGACAGCTAATATCCCCCTCTGCACACCAGAGAGGCAGTCATTTCTCCAGAACGTGTATATGCATATCGGTGCTGTAACATTAAGGTTTGGATTTTCAAAGGGATTTAAGCTGACCAACAGAACCTGTTCCCAGCAGTTTTTGTCGTGGTTGTTCTGTTGGGAAATCCTGGTCAGAGCGACAGGTACAGGGCAATTGCTGACCACTTAGAATTCATGGTTATTGGTTCTTCACAAGCACAGCCTTTCAGGGAGGAGGGCTTGAAGGACTTGATACGGTGTCACTTGTCATTCTGGGACTTAACGCAGAGTAAAATTGGTCTTTAATTGTATTGCTGTCTTTCTGTACAGGAAAACCAGATGTGGTAGCAAGTCTTGATTGTAGAACATGTGCATTAAATGACCAGCTGTAGAAAAGTCATTGTAATACTGTTTGTCCAGTAATTGTATCCTCTCCCACTATGTAATGAATGTCTTATATTAAGATTGACTTTATCCTTTTTCTAATTTACTCAGTTTTTCCTGTCAGTATTTAAAAACAAAACCAAAACGTGTTGCCTTTTTCAGATTTTGTTCTGGATATTGCCTGTCTGCAAACAATAAGTAGCAAGATAGGGAAGTTTTTCAAGGTACCGTTTAATATTGCACCTAGATTTGCCAGCAGGTTGCATATTTTAAAATATATACATTTGTATAGGGAATTTACAAGAGGGACAAGCTGTAAATTCAAGGCATTGAAGAAGGTGCTGTTAGCAGGTCATTGGAGAAACAGCACCACTACAGCAGACTAGTTAACTGCCCCAGAAGAGAACAAATGGAACAGCTGGGCAGGTAATTCCTAGTACAATACTCTCGCACATCTGGATGCCTCAGTTTTTTAACATTGTGTCTATTTTAATATTTTCCACTTTTTGTGAGTTCATACATCTTGTTTAAATGCAGTACTGTTAAAACAACTAAAATACACGTAAAGGTTTTCTGTAGTCAAAAGTGAAACTATTGCTTGAATATGTTTGTTTTAATTTTAAGTTAATTTTTCATGGCATTGCTTTTTTGGAGTGTTTGAAACGGTTTTTAAGAAATTTCAATTCGCCAAAAATATTCTGAATTACTGTATTCTAGTCAATATGATATTGAATGTACTAGACTAACAATAAACATTTTGTGCAATTTGGAAACTGTTGTATTCTTGGTGGTTGGGTTTTTTCCCCTCTAACTCTTACTCGGGAAAGTAAGGAACAACACTGGTGCCACTCTTTACATGGGAGATCCAGAGTTGAACCTGATGACCCTCATGCTTGCTCAGTCAACTCATTAAATAAAAATAGTATGAAAGATTACAATACAAATCATTCAGTTTGTGATATGGAAAAAGAGTATGTTTATGTGTAAATTTTGGTCAATAATGGGAACTTGCTACTTTTCCTTTTTTCTGTTCTGGACCAATTTTCTTATTATATAGTGGTTTTGGGGGTTGGGGGTTTTTTCTGTTGTTTTTCTTTGTGGTTTTGTTTTTTGATTTTGGTTTTTTTTTTTTTTTTCAGTTATGTAAGACATAATTTTGCTCCTGTCCCTATAGGAGTATCATTGCATTAAATATAGACAGGCTGAACTTAAAATGCATTTCTGCTTGGAAAACAAATATGTCAATTAGCCTTTTTGTTTTTCCTCTGTTTAATTGCAGTTCTCCCAGCTGACTCCTCCCAGGAGTAACAATAGTGCTTTTTCCAGGAGCATTTGCTGCTGTGGCAGAAATGTGATTTCTTTGTCTTCCTGAAGCAAATGCTTTTAAAAGCACTTACTTCTCTATTTTCTATGCCTCCGGGTTTTAAAAAGTGCAACAAGTACACCGAGTCAAGATGAAGCAGTGATAACGTGGATTTTAGTTTGCAGATGGACCTTTCCAGAGTTAACAAAGTCCTTTTAAAGGAGGCTTGAGCATCTGAATGTGGTTTTTGCAACTTTTGCTGTATTTATTGAATTACGGTATAAAAATGGGACACTTCAAAGACTCTGAAAGAGTGGGTTACCATGGTTTTCCAAAGTTTTTAAAAGTTACCAAAATTCCAGATCAGTGTTAGCAGACAGACTTAGATTATTCCATGTAATATGTTTTTACACTGTTTTGTTCTAATTAATTGGTTTTTTGCCTCATTTGAAGGGCCAAGCCTGTGTCAGGCCAGCAGCATTCTCGTTGTTCCCTAGACCAGCAGTTCTCAATGCTGGCAGCACACTGGAGAACGTAATTCTGAGGCTCAGGGTTATTGCTGTGGTACATCATAAATTGCAGTATGTTTTCTTACATGGTTTTCACAGCTGGTAACTGAACTCTTACATGCTGATTATGAGAACTGTGTCAATCACACAGGTGTCTTCGTATTTTTAGAGCTGCTTCTTGGTGAAACGTTTGTAGCATTGGGGCTGGAATGGACAATTTAAAGAGAAGATACTGAAGTTTTTCATAGAGACTTTTCTATTAAACCTCTTGCTTCATGTTCCTCAGGCTCAGGACCCTGCTGCTTGTTTGGAAACCTCTTTGAGTCACCTACACAATTCTTTATTTAGGTCTGGTGTATTTAGCCACGTGATTTCTCTGGAGCCTAAGGCAGTCATGTTTACATCATGTGCTTGACTAAGTCTTTTCTCTGTGCTTTGCTATTTTTGAAAGAATGCAGGATGTTAGTTTCTGCTCACTAATTGCTTTCAGCATCAATAGGTGTCAGAAGATTAAAGCTAAAAATAGTTAACAAAGGAACAACCAGGATGGCAAGGCAGATGCTTATTGGCTGTGTGGCGTGGGTGCCATCAGGCTTTGTGCCTTCCCTGTGACGCTGAGCAGGTTCCTTAGCTTGTGGCATGGACTGTTGTTCCTCAACAGCTAGAGGCTGCTTGCTGTCATTCTCCTACTATTTCAAAGTGTTTAATTCATTATTTGACTAAATTCACTAAACGCTGTCAGGGTCTGAAAAGGGAATGTACATAAGGCATCTGAAATGTTCGCTAGTGGCTATTTGGAAGGGTTCGGATGCTTTTAATCTGGTGTTACAGTGGCACTGGGAGGACTGGTGCTGCCCAGCTGTGCTCAAGCACTAGTGTGGTGGTGACACTGTGCCTGGGGCTAAACACACCAGGCTGTTCCGTGTTGGGTTTTGGATGTGCCTCGCAGCCTGTCTTGGAAATTCAGCACAATGGAAGTTTGAGGTGAAGCACCTTCAGGGAATCTGTGCCATGTACAACCAGAACTAACGTAGTAGTTTGGTCTTACAGGTCCAACCTCTAGGGAAAGCGGTGGTTTCTGTACAGATGAGTTTTCAAATTTCTGTTTGGATAGTATTTGTAGTGGGCTGACATTTTGCTACTGAGCTGGGTGTCTACTAGTTTGTTTTCCCACCAGGCATCTTCCTCCTGTTGTAGTGAGCCTGACTGCGAGCAGGAAGGGTGGTGGTGCTTCCCTCCTTAGAACCAGGGCACTTGTTACGAAGGATAAGCTGGGGAACCAAAATCCTCTTGCAGAAGGCTAGCAGTGAAGCCAGCCACAGTTTTGTAACAGAAGTTACATCATGGACTCTAAGGAGGCTAGTGTGCTCTCCCAAGGGTATATTGAGATGTCTCTGTTGCTGAGCAGCATGAGCCCTGCTGGCAGCCGATTTGTGTGCCCAAGTCCTTGACTGCCTTTGAAAATCTCCCTTAAACTTTCACATGGGTGAAAATCCATTAGTAGAGACCTACTGAATTAGTAGGTTTTGCTCCAGCGGACATCTTGCTTTCTGGTGTGTGATGTTTGCTTCCAGGAATGACACAGTTTTGGTGTTCAGACAGTGACCAGCCACAGTATGTGGCTTCCGTGACATGGTCAGCCAGCAACCCAGCCTCACCTCTGACATGACCCTCAGACCAGACCACAGGATGTTTGGATGGAGAGCTGTAGTCATTCAGGATGTTGAAACACCAAAACCCAACCCACGATACCTACTGAACTTTGGGAACCTGTGGTACATTTGGCTTCAAGCAGCAATAATTTAGTAGCATCATAAATGCTTGAGGGTTAAGCATCATTGCTGTGGGAACTCAGCCATATTCTCAAATTAAAACCATGCACTTGAGAAGCTGAGGATTAATTTAGAAAGGGAATTTGGTTTTTTATTTGCTTGGGGTTTTTTTAATACATGTCTTCATATGTGAACATTTGACTGAATGAAAATGGCTTTTGTCTGGAAGCTGATGTTGATGCTAAGCAGCTTAATCAGCCTTCTGCTAAATCAGGGAAATAAAGCTTGAAGGGGCTGGGAGGTATTTTTAGCCCATCCTCTGCCTGCAGGCAGGATGAACTCTGCCTGTCATTCCTGATGTGCTTGTCCAACCTGTTCTAAAAAGCCACTAACAATGGGGCTTTCACAATCCTCCCAGGCAGTTTATTTCAGTATTTCACCCTCTGCCCTCTTAGACTTTTTTTCTGCTGTCCAAGCAGCATTTACTTTGCTGTAGACAAAGCCCGTTACTCCTGTCCTGTCTGCAGTGGGCTCAGGGAAGAGCCCTTCCAGGCAGCTTCTATATAGCTGGAGACCCCCACTTCTTCCCTTGCTTTTCTCTCCCCTAGATTTAAACAAACTCAATCCCTTCAATCGTTCCTCATGGTTGTCTTGTTTAACAGAGCCAGCGGGATGTTCCAGGATGACTTCAGACACACTTTTCCTGCATAATGATTTGACACAAGAACACGAGAAACTAGTGACTGTGTAAAAGGAGGGAGAGGTGGAAGCAGGAGCTGTACTCCTGTGTGTCAGGAGAGAGGGGCAGTGAGCCTGGGACAGTAAATCCCCCAGAAAGCAGTGGAGAGGGCTGCTGAGGAGGAATCGGCCCCTCCTGGGGCACAGCATCATCTCAAAAGGGGGAACATCCCTGAGGGACTGGGGCAGGAAGGGAAAGGGAGTGGCGCTGCCTGGGGAAGGGGCTGCAAGAACCCAGTTGGCTTTTACACAACTGAGGGAGTGTGAAAACGTCAGCCCTAAGGACATGGCAGATACAACGTGGCTTCTGGCTGCAGAATGCCCATGGGGGGAAGCGGGACCTGGGACCAAACACCAGAAGCTTTCAGAGCTCCCTGCCTGGCCACGAAGGTGCAGTGGTGAGGGTGATCCTGGGAGCTGGGTGCTCTGCACCCACCAGGGAGCTGCTGGTGGCAGCGGTGCCCCTGCCACGGGCTGGGTGATTTCTGTAACACACCTCGGCGAGGGGCCGTGTGCCCAGGGCCAGGTCCTGCTCCAGCCAAAGTGCTGCTTTCCCAGCTCTGCTGCCCCACGGCAGGCCAGGAGAGCTGCTTTTCCTCCTCTTGATGTTTTTGTTCTGGTTATTGGTTGGTTTTATTGTTGTTATGTGAATGGGGATTTTTGTTTGGTTGGTTTGTTGCTTTGTTGGGTTTTTTTAAAACTACTTCTGATCTGCTTTTACTTCTGGGCTTCATTTTCAGTATTTCAGTGCAATCTCTCCCTCATGCCCAGTGCTGCACTTGCTTCCCACAGAGCTCCCAGCAGCATCTCCAGGACAATCCCCTGCATCCCAGCCAGGATGTGCTGAGGTCCTGCCAGACACACGCTTGCTGCTGTCCAGCAACAAAACACTCGCCACGCTGCAAATAACTCTTCCCCCTCGCAGCACGGTCAGTCCTGGACTGGCACAGGGTGACACTGGCCAGCGCAGACGTGTGCCCGGGTGGGCAGCAAGTGCTTTGTCAATCATTTGTGCTAGGGGGAGCACATCTGACCCTTTGCAACAGAAACGTGCAGCGAGTACTGGAAATGAGCTGTGCCCTGGCCAGGAGCCTGGGCTGACCCAGTGGGTGCTGGGTCCAACTCTTCCTCACTAAACCTTCCAGTACCCAGCAGCATCCTCTGCCTCTGCAAAGCTGTTGCTGGTTTGCAGCTGAGGTGGCTGCAGCCTCAGAGGGGTTTTGCCTTTGCAATCCCACTGGGCAGCCCTGGACACTGACTCTTCCAGCTGTGTCCCACTGGGCAGGGGGGCAAATGGCAGGGGAGGGCCCAAGGGGCTGTGAAACCAGGGCAAGGCAACAACTGATGCCCGCGCTTTGCCTGCATGGGCATCGCTGCCTCTCCTGCCCGTGCCACCATGGGCCATCCTACCTCACTTCCTCCAGGCTCACTGGGACCTCACAGCCTCAGTCCTGGGCAACCAGTTCATCTGTGACATGTCTGGGGCTGAGACACGGCGTTGGCGCCAAACAGGTGAATGTTTCCTGGAGGTCACGTTCCTGGCTGAAGGCTGCAGAGGTGGAGGGGTAAAACAGTGACTGAAGCACAGGTGAGGGGAATGAGGTTGCTGGGCCAAAGTGTTAGAAGAATTTAACTCTGGCTGGTTTCATTAATCCCAGGTGAAACTTGGCTCTTCATTGCTGTCTAAACATGTGGCTAGCTCTCATATTTTCCATCAATACTGTATTTGCTAATATGCAAAACGATTGAGCACCATCCTTTTAATGTCGAGTATGTTTCACACTCCCAGATGGCAGCTGATGGATGCTGCCCCAGCTCCCTGGCACCCCGGGGGGTTACAGCCCCGTGTCTCACACTGGGAGAGCCCTGCTGCCCTCAGGGTGAGTGTGTGGCAAAGCTGTGGCACTGACGGGGTGACGCTGTGTTGACAAACCCTGATCCCTGGTGACATTTTAGGCTTCAGCCGGTCACCACAGGGCTGGGTGAGTCCCCAGGCGAGCGACTTTGCAGGGTCTCAGAGGGAGGAACGCAGCGGGGAGGAGTTTGCTGGATATTAAAGAGGAAAAAACTGACGGTGGTTTGGAGCAGAGCCCAGCGCTGAGGAACCACGCACGGCTCTTGCGTGACCC
>NW_010336066.1:0-763 GCF_000700745.2 Antrostomus carolinensis
GGATGATGGTTTTTCACCCTCAAACCAGCTCTGAACTGCTGAGCCATTGCTGAGCTGTGGGTGGGTGGGATGATTTTCCCCCACCCCGTGCTGTGCCGTGTGCTGCAGGCACCCTGGTACTGCACGTGCTTCTCCAAGGAGGTGCCAGCACCCACCCAGTCTGTACCAGTGCCACCCAGTCTATGCCAGTGCCACGTTTAACCACCCAGCTCTTCCTTCTGGATAGGTTTGGGGTACACCCTGCACCCCACAGCGCTGCCTGTGTGCCCCCCCCACGTCTCAGAAGCAGGAGGAGACCCTCACCCTCTCCCCTACGGAGAAAAAGCTCTTTAGGGCTGGTCACCAAACATCTTTCCATGGCCTTAAAATCCCCAGAGGATCATTTCTTGCCCGCTCTGGGCACCCCAAAATCACCCTCTGGGCCAGGCTGGAGCCAGGCTGCCCCCCAGGCTCTGCTTTCTTCCCCAAAATGGCTTTTTTTTGGGAGTGTGATGGAGGCAGATCCGGCTCCGGAGGCGTTTGGTGCCCCCAGGGCTCTGGTTTTCATGGTGGTGGTGGGTAAATGAGGTTTGCAGGCGGGTTCCTGCAGACGCCGGGGCTTTCAGAGACCAGCAACGTGCTTGGTTTGTGCTGGGAAAATTGGTCTGTGCTCCCAGAGCACCCAGGGTGGCTGTTCCCAGAACTGGTTGTTTTTGCTGCTCGCTTTGTGCAGCTAAAATACTCGTAATTTATTTTTATTTTATTTTTATTTTAATTTTATTTT
>NW_010336067.1:0-11723 GCF_000700745.2 Antrostomus carolinensis
ACCCAATCTATTCTATGATTCTATGAAAACTGTCACATTTCAACAGTGCCGATGCTCACCAGCATAGCAACATTTTGGGTTTTCTGATAAGCTCTCTACAAGGATGTCAGATTGCTGCATCATCTTCTTTAGGGACTCATCTCAAAGCTTTTAGCCCTGGCACGTTTGTTACTTTGAGAAGCAATGTGGTGCTGGATAAAGTGCATTATATCTGTGTTCTTCGGTTTTGGGAGAAGAGAAGGCTCCAGGGAGACCTTCTTATGATGTTCCAGTACTTAAAGGGGGCCTACAGAAAAGATGGGGAGAGACTCTTTATCTGGGATTGTAGTGATAGGATGAGGGGTAATAGTTTTAAACTGGAAGAGGGTAGATTTACTTCAACATTTCCAGGGAGAAGCAGCCACAGCTTCTCTGGGCAACCTGGGCCAGTGTCTCACCACCCTCACAGTGAAGAGCTTCTTCCTAATATCTCATCTAAACCTCCCCTCTTTCAGATTAAACCCATTTCCCCTTGTTCTGTCATTAACTGCCCTGATGAAAAGTCCCTCCCCAGCTTTCTTGTAGCCCCTTCAGGTACTGGGAGGCCACTATAAGATCTCCCTGGAGCCTTCTCTTCTCCAGGCTGAACAGCCCCAACTCTCTCAGCCTGTCCTCACAGCAGAGCTGCTCCAGCCCTCGCATCATCCTGGTGGCCTCCTCTGGACTTGTTCTAGCTGCTAGAAAAAACAGATAACCGAGTACAGTTCCCTAGAACACCATTTAACACCATTTAAGTCAAAACAACCCAATATTAAATGCTGGCGTCATTTATAGCACCTGTAAATCATACACTGGCAGACAAATGATAAACAGGCTCATGAAAATCAGCTCCAGAGTGATATGCACCAAAACACCATAAATCCTTCCGTCAGGATTACTGGATTTTTCCATTCCCATGTTCTTTGCAAATTCTGTGCAGCTGAATGAAGATACTGAAGCTGAGCACTTACCAATTATATTTTACACAGACTATTTAAAGGTGCCTACAACCCACTGCAAAAAAAAAAACGTCATTAGGATAGAGACAGAGGAAAAGCATCAAGCCCAGAAGCTAATACCAGGATTCTTCACTCTTTACCTTGTTTGTCTTCCATCACAATTTTTATAATTAAAAAAATTACATGACGAACAGCCACTGTTTTGTCATCTACAGTGAATCATTTCATACATATGCCAGTGCTCATAAATAAACCATACTTCATCAGGGTGAAGTTCCCGTCTTTGAAACTCCAGAGACTAAATCCAGAACATCAACGCAAGAGCCTGAAGTTAAAAAAGAGCAAGGATAGGGATGGTATTTCTGGTTTATCAAGGCTTTGCACTATCAAGTGCAAAGGTCTTCACCGCTGCACCTTCTCCTACAGCGGCGTGACAAAGTGCCAACACCAACATGGAGAATCTTCTCAGTGACCATCAGCTCTTCAGAAGACCAAGTTTTAAAATGTATTGAAATAAAAACTAAGAATTACCACATTTTATTATTTTTTTTTTCCTCCCCTCCTTTGCTGAAAGAGAAGCAAAGTGTTCAGGTTTCCAAATACACTGTACAGCTTCAAACCAAAAATTGTTTTAAAAAAAAGAAAATCAGGACATTCTGCCTGGAAATCATTTCACTTTCCTTTCTGATAAACAGCTTGCCATAATGTAACGCTCCCTCATCACCTTATTGTGCTGTGTGATAAAACCTGAGGCTTTCCTGGTTGGGACACTGCCATTGTCACCCCTAGAAGAGGTTTTTTCAAAACACCAAGTCCCCACAGCGCTGCGGTGCAAAGAGCAAAAGCAAAAGTGCTTTAAGTGCAGCTGGAGGGAGGAAAGCCGGGCTTGAAACCTGCTGGAGGAGCTCATGGGGAAAGTAAGCAGCATGAGAAGCAATTTTGGTAAAGAATGAGGTGAAATCAGCTTTGTGTTACTAAAGTCATCCCACCTCCTCACAGCAAGGTTATGGGAATTATCAACTGCTTGCCAGGACGGAAGAGACTCTCCCAAATCCCCCAAAAATGCTGGAGAATGAGAGAAATGCTGTGGCAATAAGGGAAGAGGTGAAGAAGTTGCTTAGCAACTCTTATTCTGACAGCCCAGTTGAGTGAAAGAAATTAAAAGTATAAGGGTGAAGGAATTAAACATGGAAACTTTGTTTTCTGCAAGGTCCTCAGCTAACATGAATCACATTGCTCAGCTGACTTTTCTAGAGCTAAGTCATAGAATCCCAGCCTGGTTTGGGTTGGAAGGGACCTTAAAGCTCATCCAGTTCCAACCCCCCTGCCATCAGCAGGGACACCTTCCACTAGACCAGGTTGCTCAAAGCCTCATCCAGCCTGGCCGAGAACACTTCCAGGGAGGGGGCATCCACAACCTCCTTGGGCAACCTGTTCCAGTGTCTGACCACCCTCACAGTGAAGAACTTCTTCCTAATATCTAAGTCAGCCTGTGCTGGCCGTGGCACAGCCATCAACAGCCACCCAGTGAAGAAATAAAGCTGAAAAAAAACCTGGGGAAAGAAGCCTTGATCACCCTCAGGCTCTATGTAGAAGGCACACAAAGCAGTCGTTCGGATTTCATTATCCAAATGCCAACAACTCCCCCCAAGCATCCCAAAAAGTGAATTTCTCAGCAAGCATCAGAGATCAAAACTTCAAATACAGCCAAGATGTAAAAGCAGGAACAGCAATTCCTCGGGCGTTTGCCAACCGGCACAGACAGACGGTACCAGGTGGGACGGAAGCTGTAACCCTCTCAGCTTGGTTTCTCCTCTCTTTTTAAGCAATAAAAAGATATACAGGCCTCTGAATTCAAAGGATGAATGATAAATTTAAGCTACAACGCGACAGGAGGAATGATGTGGATTCTCACATAGCCCGGGGTTTAAAACTGGGATTATCAATGGCTTCACTTCTTCAAACTGGGCAACCCACACCCCCCATGCAGAGGATCCCCAAAGAAAGACTCAATAAACCAAGAGAGTTACTTGATGCAAATAAACATTTCTGTAGATACACTGTTGATTTAAAAAAAAAAAAATAATAAAAATTGATTTTTCCTATTATTTGACACACGAGATCAATCTGCATGTGACTGCGCATTTCAGTCAGTAACAGAACTGATAAAAGTGTAATCACAGAATATTGTATATATAGTATATATACATATACTATGTATAGTAATGGAACATTAATATTAATTTAAGGCTGCTTAAGTGCCTTACTAGGAAAAAAAATAATAAATGTGATTTTATATAAGCCAAATACAGACTCGGAGAAGGACGCTAAGGATCTTTTATTTGTGTAGAAAAATCAAGTGCAGTTTTACAGATCACAGCAGACTTTTTCAGAAGGAGGGGAGCAGGTAATCCAATTTTTACATGATAAAATCCACCATTTTTGTATTTTCACCGTGGCACTCGGTTTTCCTCAGTGGTTTGTGCATGACAAGCCAGCCCAGGCTGGTGATCTCCCCCCTGAGCCCCAAGGATTTCACTCCCTGCGAGTGGCCACGTACCCTCACAGAATACCAATGATGTGGGATGGCACAGCTGGGAATCAAAACAAGGGGCTCCAAAAAAAAAAAAAAGGCAGGCAGATTGCGGGCAGGAACCTCACTTTCAGCAGCAAAAAACTCCATTTATTTTAGTAAATCGAACTGAAGACATAAAATAAATACATTTCCCTGATCACTAACCATCCGCTGCGCAGCCGGTAGCTAACGGATACATTACAGCCAGTGTTTGAGGTGTGGAGCATGCCCGTGACATTTTCCTACTCCTCAGTTTGCAAGAACACTAAATATTTGATTTATTCAACATTTACCAGGGAAAAATATTCCATTTTCCATCTGAGCCAGATAGAGGGAGGAGTGGGAAACGCGCTGGAACGATCTTGAAAATTACAGCTCGATCAGCCTTACAAGAAATCAGAATTAATGATGGTGTTTGAAAACAACTAGAGAAACATGTTAAATCAAAAAATGTTAACCTAGCTTCAGCTGTGGAAGTCAAGGCACTCATTTTCTTTGGATAAAGAAAATGTCACTGTTATTTGAAGGTTCAAAAGCCAGCGACAGCATCTTGGAGGGGACTTAATTGCAGAATCTTGGCAAGCGTCTTGGAAGGAACCTTAGAAAGTCAAGGGATCTGCCACAGGGAGAGGAAGAAGAGAGGAAAAGAAGCAGAGGGAGGTCTTCACAAGGGCAAGTTTACCCTCAAAAGGGTTCCTTGAACATCAGCACAAGGAAAGGACTCTTCTAAGAACACTCCAGAGCAAGAGCCTAACTCAAGAGTGGTCCTGCAGCCTGCCTGCCTTCATTTAGTCCTTATTAATTCCCCTCCAATCACATCGTAATAAACTGTGATACTGAAGAAAAAACCAAAAACAAACAAACACACACACACAAAATGAAACCCCACATCAGCACTCTTCGTTAAATACCGATTTGGGCTAAACCACACCTCCAGAAAAGAGTGGCCAGGGAAGAGCTCGACGTGATGGATGGAACTAAACTGTGCAAATTAATCAAGACTAGAGAAAACCGCCGAATCCCAAAGGGGCAGAGAAAAGCCAGGCAATTAAGCTGCCCAAGACTGGAATAAACTTATCTTGACAAGCACAAGGTAACACAGATTAGAAGGAATAATGTACAACTGTGACTCAGGCTTTACTGGAGACAGCTCAATGACAACGTATCGTTGGGACGCAGAAAACACCGTGACAATGTGACGGGAAACAGCACGTAAAGGGACGTCAGCACTGTAATATTTCATTTCTTGCCTTCATTTTATTATATACCATAGGAAGTTCTCATAGCAAATTAAAAAAATTAAAACCCACTAAATCAAAAGAACACAAAGATTAATTTGTATTGATCTGTATAGCCTGATGACATGTAACAGATACTCAAATTTTTTTTTTGGTGATCAGGATTGTATTTTGCAATCATCCTCACACGTGCTTTGTTTAGATACACGAACAGTCAACTGGTTTTACTACCAGAAGGCTTCACCCTGATACACTGTAATTCAGTAACACTCTCACAATTTCTAAAAAACCCTCTTGAAGGCATAGCA
The DNA here is from genome assembly GCF_000700745.2 of Antrostomus carolinensis. Lineage (NCBI taxonomy): Eukaryota > Metazoa > Chordata > Aves > Caprimulgiformes > Caprimulgidae > Antrostomus > Antrostomus carolinensis. The sequence goes on from NW_010336067.1 coordinate 5,099, forward strand.
CCATTTCACAGCAAGTTTGAGTCTGTGGAAAACACTTGGAAGAGCTGTCATGACGTGGCATAGTAATATGCAAGATTGTTCTTGCATATCATAGAATCATGGAATGGTTTGGGTTGGAAGGGACAACCTTAAAGCTCATCCAGTCCCAACCCCCCCCCTGCCAGCAGCAGGGACTCCTTCCACTAGACCAGGTTGCTCAAAGCCTCATCCAACCTGGCCTTCAACACTTCCAGGGAGGAGCAGCCACAGCTTCCTTGGGCAACCTGTTCCAGTGTCTGACCACCCTCACAGTGAAGAACTTCTTCCTAATATCTATCATGCCTGTCTCTTAATATAATCTCTGATGAAAAACCCATGAGTGCCTTGTTGCTGTGTGCTATTAGTAGACCCATTAGCTGAAACTCCTCTTCCTCAGTTTCTATGGACCAGGGTATCTCACCAAGATTAAATTTTCATGATTATCATGAGAGACTCCACATACACATTCAGATGCATTCCTTAAGAGGCAAGAATTTGTATTCCTCAAGAATGCAGCCAGCTGATGCTACCAGACAGCTCCCTGCTAACATCCCTCCATTAAATCTTCAACTCAATACTAAGATTCCCATTCCATAAGTTGCCCTGTTGATTGATGTTTCCTCTGTAAACAGGCACCATATTTTGGATGAGGAGGCTCAATCAACAAAACAGAGCAAGACAAACTGAAAACCAGTCCTGACTCCTACACAATTACTCCCATTCCCTCGACTCAAGGCAATATATTCTTCCCCCTTGGATCACCTTCTGTTGGTCCCACACACCTAGTCCACACATTTTCATTCATCTCACAGTAAGAGTTAATGGAACTTCCTATTTTCAAGGATTGTTTTAGACTGGCTTTTTAGCCTAGAAAAGCTCTGGAGCAAAACTCTAGATCAGCTTTCCCCCTGCCCTAGATATTTTCTGAAAGTTCATTAGATGTTTCACAAGTACTCTCTGCTAAAAGCCCAGCCATTTTCAGCTTCCTTAGACACCTCTACGCTTGGCTCAGAGAAAAAAAAAATGTGTATCTTCCAACTCCTCAAGATAAACTGGGCAAATCTAGTACAAGCTATGAATGAGTGACCGAGCAGGAGCTGTGCTAGAGACTACCACGCTCTGCGGCACAGGCTGCAACGGCACAGCTGGTGTGCTGTATTTTTAGGCAGCTCTGAATATGTGTCCATGTTCTCCTCTATACCTTTCCCTTTGACATAAAAATATCACAAAAGTGTGTGGGTGTATAAATATTATATATATGTGTATGTGTATATATTATATATGTCTGCGTGTCTGTATATACAAACACACACATATATATCTCCTACAAAGCCAAACAAAATATTTAGAAAGCAGAAATACACACATCTTTGTGTTTCAAAAATAAGATTCCTAAAAATGCCTATCCTTACCTCATTTCCTCCTCCCGTGGTGCCAGGCTCTCCCAGCAAAAACAGATTTAATAACAGTCTGTGCTAGAGCTTCTGCTGGCTGGTTTCGAGGACAGAAAACAGCTCTCATCCTCTTAAACATCAAAACTGTGTTCCAGAATTGTGGTAAGGAAAGCTTTAAAACCATTTTTCTGTTAATTATCCTAGCATTGTTCTTTAAAATAATTTTCAAAATTGTTACAAATATTTCCTATGATTACAAAAGCTACATTTATTTATTGCCTTTCACTTAAACCTCAAGTGATGTTGATTAATATTAATCCAAATGAGACCTCCCTCTCTAAATAATCATATTGCATGGCACTTCTAAATTAGAATAAGTAGGATATGCTTTTATTCTGCAGCTTTCTTCCAAGGAGGCATGAAGAAATGCTTGCAGGATAGGAAAGACCAGGAGGGGGGAAGAGCCCATAACCCTTGCAACATGTCCACGTCAAACTCCCTAAGCCAGGGGAGTTGGAACAACTCCATTTCAATAAACCTGGGAAATTCACTCTTGACAGACACAACCCAAGCTTCAGATTTATCTGATTCCTTCTTGATGCCAAGCAACAGCCAGCAGCCTCTGCAGAGTTTTGTTCTGATGGTTCAGGTTAAGAAAAAGCCATGAAATCACAGCAAAATTCCACATGCGACATGCCAGGGAAAGAAAGAGCTGTCTCCTATTAAGATGCTGTTTTCAAACATCAGATTAAAAATATCAAATATTGTTAATATATTTAACAGGCTGGCTGAGCATCAGATTCAAGTGTCAAGACATGTCTTGCAACAGAGCAAATATCTCTGGTTGCAACTAATAATAAGATGGGTTTTAATTAAAACACAGTTGTCGAGGAGCATCAGTATCTGCTATGAAGAGGACTACTTTTAGCACTGGGTTGACTGGAAATTGGTTGGTTGGGTTGGGTTTTTTTTAGCAACTAAACATTTGCTATACACTGATGATATCCTTATCATGCAAAGTAAAACTTTTCACACTCTACACTACTGAAGACATTAAAGTTGGAGACAAGCACAAAGTCCACGTGCTGAGAAACCTACAGTAAAGAATTATTTAACAGAAAATTCTAGATATTACTAATAGCCTTACCTAATAGCAGGCTCCCACTCTCAGACCTACACATAACAGTGGATGGAAAAAACTATGGATGGATAAAAGAAAAAATAAAATCCATTTTTAAAATTGCTGATGCCATTCATAAACATCATCTATCCTATTCCTTGCAGAAAACAAACGATCACACAACCACCTCTAGCAACACAGCGAGAGAGTAGGTCAACTGGAAATCATTTAAAAGTTATTACACATTTTTTACCCTCACTTAATTTTTTTCTTTTAATTTTGCTCTCATCTGCTGAGCAGAATTTTGTTTTCTTGCTTTAGATAAAAGAACACGTGGAGTTTGATGGAAGTTGTTGCACGACTTCTGTCTCTTAGAATATTTGTCTCCGAACACACATATTTCACAATCTTGAATTTTGTTGTTTTAGTCCCTACCAACAACAGCCCTTCTGAAAGATGAAGAAATATTCACCAAGGAGCTCCTTGAGTCTTACCTGCAGACAGAGAGCTGCAGCTGCTCCGACTGTAATGGCTTAATGGAAGTTGATTATTTACAAAATTGGGTTTTAACAACCGCAAATCTCATTTCATTGGGTACAGTACCAACAAATTTCTAACGAAGGATGCTGATTTGGGGAGATACAACAAAGATGAAGAGCAACCGTACCACGGAATGAGATCAAGTTAAAACACTGACCTCCTGTGCTAGCAGAACCTACCCCAGCTTATCTCCCACGCAGTCGCCCGAGGAGAAGAGAGGTCAGACTGGGATGACCACATCCACACCGCTTCTGAAGCTCTTGAAGGATACATGAAAACAGCAGATGGATGTTATTCACAATCCTTTGAGACAGTTCCTAGTTTTTATTTGAGCATTTCTTTTGCCCGATGCTATTTCATCATTTGGTTTTACTTTTAAAACAGCTCTGGCCTGAGAGAAAGCTTCTTCAAATGCCACAGCTCACTGGACAGCTGAACTCTGACTCTGTTTGACACGGTTCTTGCATTGCTCACCATGGTCACCAGAAGAGATGCCACAAGCATGTTACAGTATTGATATTGTAAATACCAATTTGAGTTGTGGAAACGGCTGATACAATCAATCCTTCTCTTACATACAGAAGTTGCTGGCTTACAAAATGTCTGTCTTCTGTTCTTCTCGATATCACTAATGTCTCTCTCTTCTTATTTCACATTTGATTTTTCTGGTTACACCTGAAAATTCCCCTTCTGGTGTCTCTGCAGCCTTTCTCACTGTAACTTTGATCATGATCCAACCATTCTCCTAGAAGCTTCCTCACAGGCATGTGTTGAGACACCAACCATGCTTATCATAGCGTGGATTATAATGTGCTAAACTTTCCATAAAAGTCTGTATATGCTGTAAAAAATCCTCCTCTTCTAATCCAACATGGGCAAGAGAGTCATTTCACTAGGATTTAAGGATTCCCCTTGCAGCCACTTGTATTATATTACCCAAAAATACTTTAAATGTTTCACCAAATGGGAATAAAAACCTTGCCAACATCAGAGAGCCTCCGATCCAACTCTGTGACGTGAGGTACGTCTCCCGGTGATGGCACCCAAAGGTGTCTGAGTAGCACTGACCCCTATGAACGGACGCATCGTCAATCCTTGGCATTAATAAAGTTGCTTCAACACAGCTCAGTTTGCAGGTGCAGCCTGGGTCATTAAACAGATGGGGAGCACCTCTCCTATGAGGACAGGCTGAGAGAGTTGGGGCTGTTCAGCCTGGAGAAGAGAAGGCTCTGGGGAGATCTTACAGCGGCCTCCCAGTACCTGAAGGGGCTACAAGAAAGCTGGGGAAGGACTTTTCATAAGGGCAGTTAATGACAAAACAAGGGGAAATGGGTTTAAGCTGAAAGAGGGGAGGTTTAGATGAGATATTAGGAAGAAGTTCTTCACTGTGAGGGTGGTCAGACACTGGACCAGGTTGCCCAGAGAAGCTGTGGCTGCTCCTCCCTGGAAGTGCTGAAGGCCAGGTTGGATGAGGCTTTGAGCAACCTGGTCTAGTGGAAGGTGTCCCTGCTGCTGGCAGGGGGGTTGGAACTGGATGATCTTTAAGGTCCCTTCCAATCCAAACCATTCTATGATTCTCGAGCCACTAAAGAGCAAAAGAGCTCTTCTCAGAGTTCAAGATGAACATTCAAATCTATTTCAAACGGCTCGTGCAAACCAGTGCGGAGGACCACATACGCAGAGCGGGACCGGGAGCGATATCACTCCTCCATGATACTTCACCCATGAAAGCATGGTTCCTCCCTGCAGCCCTAACAGCCCCAAAATTTGCCATGCAAAAATGGAAATCTCTACTGATCCCTTGGATCAAAGAGAAGCTTAAAGCTTTAGGGATTTGGCTCTCCTAGGGATGATGTTCTTACAGAACTGTATACATGTTAGACCTGTTCACTTCTCAGGTTTTTTTTTTTTTTAAATGGCATTTTAAAAAACCCAGTACATTAGGTTTATCCTCTAAAATTGCAATATGCTGCATTTGAAGTCTGATGTTTTTATACAAATTATTTAATCAGTACTTGGAAAAACAGATCAAGCAAAATTGATAGCTATTTTTTCATTGTATAAGTGCTGATATAATTTTAAAGAAAAAGCTGGGTTTCTGCCAAGGAAAAAAGCTTGCAGTAGAAATTCTTGGGGGGAAAAATATCATGTCCTGTTTGGCTTGTAAAATCCCAAGTATTCTTGAAGATGAGCAAAGAGCTGGGGAGCAGTTAAAGGTGTCAGTGCAAACAGTGAACCATAATAAAAGTGAGCTTTAGTAGACTGATTAAAACACATTTGAACAGAGTATCTTAAAAAATGATACTTACTAGGGATCGTGATGGTGCAGTTTATTCATTATGCTTTATAAATAATCTCTCATGAACCAAAAAGTATGAGATTATATAGACAACAATTACCATCAATATAATGACCAAATCAGTTATCAGTGCTGACATGTAAGGGGCACAATCTTTTAATGCGATAAGAAAGCACTTTTACTGGAAATCATGATGATTTCAGAGCTGCTACAGTAAATTGTAGTTCTGCCAAGACTTCTAGCCTGCCCTATAAACAGATATAACTGCATACAACACATATGAGAATTTTTCAGCCATCATCCACTTTTAAAGATAATTTGTAGTTCAGAAAAAAAGCTAAAACAAAAACAAGTCCCCTTCCTTTACAAAAGAGCCGTAACTTCAACTGCAGAGCCAGAGTGCTTGAGTTGTGAAAAGTCAACATGTAACAGGAAGGCAGACCAGAGAAGAAAAGCTCTGCACAGACAATGATAAATTGAAATTGCAAATTAAAAGTCGCCTCAAATTCCTGAGGTTACCTCAAAAGCTGGGCTACGAGCTCATTCAGGAACTGCCATGGCTGAATTTGGATGCTAGGCACAAGCAAGAAGAGTTTGCTGCCAGCACCAACGGGGTTTGGTCAACAAAAGGAGAGGGAGGAAAATACTAACTTTCTAACATAAAAAAGCAGAACAAAAGAACAAACACCCCCCCCCCCAAAAAAAAAAACCCAAACAAAAAACAATAAAACTAAAACACACAAACAAACAAAAAAATGCCCTCCAAAAAAACACATTTTGAGGTTCATTTCCTGTATCCCAAATGCTCACAGAAGCACAAACCTCAGATTCACTTGAAAATGTATGCCTTGAAGTACCAGAGATTATAAAATTCAGAGAACAGGACAGTAATACAGCATATTAATCTATTTAATAGCTTCTTAAATGTTTATTCAGCAAAAGAAACAGTAAGAAATACACAGAATCAACTTCAATTTTCTCAAAACTTCTAAAATAAATTAAAAAAAGTATGGGTTGGACTCAATGCATTAACACCCATCACTGTATTTTATTCACCTGACCAAGGCTTACCTCAGTTTTCTGCCTCATCCAAAACTTTCCTACGACGGTGAATCCATATCCAAAAAATCTGAATACTTACACACACTCACCAGCATCCCCACTCAACATGACATCCTAGAGGCTTTCCATTCCAGTAGCAATTTTTTAATCTTACGAATCAACCCGCCTGCCCGCTGAAGAGAAGGACTTGGG